>NW_027332615.1:0-131251 GCF_002575655.3 Aegilops tauschii subsp. strangulata
ATAGCATGTGCAAAAAGATGAGAGGGTTACGGCAAAAACTGGATGCACTTCGTGTACAAAACGGACAATCTCTCTCAAAGTATCAGGATTTCATATGGAAACTCGTCAGTTACAAAGGGATTTCATTTTTAAAACTTATTTGAACTGTTGACTTTTTGTGAGTTCAAAATGCACCATTCAAAGCCACATCATCATTTTTCAATCCTTTCTGACTTCATTTGTTATTTTTTCATGCATTTACTAATTATTTTGAGCTATAAGACCCTAAAATTGAAAAGCATTTCAAATGAACTCTGAAAAGGTTGAAAGTTGGCATGGTATCATAATTTCATCCACATAGCATGTGCAAGAAAGTTGAGAGGGTTACGGCAAAAACTGGATGCACTTCGTGTACAAAACGGACAATCTCTCTCAAAGTATCAGGATTTCATATGGAAACTCGTCTGTTACAAAGGGATTTCATTTTTTAAAACTTATTTGAACTCCTGACTTTTTGTGTGTTCAAAATGCACCATCCAAAGCCACATCATCATTTTTCAATCCTTTCTGGCTTCATTTGTTATTTTTCATGCATTTACTAATTATTTTGAGCTATAAGACCCTAAAATTGAAAAGCATTTCAAATGAACTCTGAAAAGGTTGAAAGTTGGCATGGTATCATCATTTCATCCACATAGCATGTGCAAGAAAGTTGAGAGGGTTACGGCAAAAACTGGACGCACTTCGTGTACAAAACGGACAATCTCTTTCGAAGTATCAGGATTTCATACGGAAACTCGTCTGTTACAAAGGGATTTCATTTTTTAAAACTTATTTGAACTCCTGACTTTTTGTGTGTTCAAAATGCACCATCCAAAGCCACATCATCATTTTTCAATCCTTTCTGGCTTCATTTATTATTTTTCATGCATTTACTAATTATTTTGAGCTATAAGACCCTAAAATTGAAAAGCATTTCAAATGAACTCTGAAAAGGTTTAAAGTTGGCATGGTATGATAATTTCATCCACATAGCATGTGCAAGAAAGTTGAGAGGGTTATGGCAAAAACTGGATGCACTTCGTGTACAAAACGGACAATCTCTTTCAAAGTATCAGGATTTCATATGGAAACTCGTCTGTTACAAAGGGATTTCATTTTTTAAAACATATTTGAACTCCTGACTTTTGTGTGTGTTCAAAATGCACCATTCAAAGCCACATCATCATTTTTCAATCCTTTCTGACTTCATTTGTTATTTTTCATGCATTTACTAATTATTTTGAGCTATAAGACCCTAAAATTGAAAAGCATTTCAAATGAACTCTGAAAAGGTTGAAAGTTGGCATGGTATCATCATTTCATCCACATAGCATGTGCAAGAAAGTTGAGAGGGTTACGGCAAAAACTGGACGCACTTCGTGTACAAAACGGACAATCTCTTTCAAAGTAACATGATTTCATACGGAAACTCGTTTGTTACAAAGGGATTTCATTTTTTAAAACTTATTTGAACTCCTGACTTTTTGTGAGTTCAAAATGCACCATTCAAAGCCACATCATCATTTTTCAATCCTTTCTGACTTTGTTTGTTATTTTTCC
Organism: Aegilops tauschii subsp. strangulata; assembly: GCF_002575655.3. NCBI lineage: Eukaryota > Viridiplantae > Streptophyta > Magnoliopsida > Poales > Poaceae > Aegilops > Aegilops tauschii. Next base: position 1,582 of record NW_027332615.1, read on the forward strand.
TGCATTATTAATTATTTTGAGCTATAAGACCCTAAAATTGAAAAGCATTTCAATGGACTCTGAAATGGTTGAAAGTTGGCATGGTATCATCATTTCATCCACATAGCATGTGCGAGAAAGTTGAGAGGGTTACAGCAAAAACTGGATGCACTTCTTGTACAAAATGGACAATCTCTTTCAAAGTATCAGGATTTCATACGGAAACTCGTCTGTTACAAAGGGATTTCATTTTTTAAAACTTATTTGAACTCCTGACTTTTTGTGAGTTCAAAATGCACCATCCAAAGCCACATCATCATTTTTCAATCCTTTCTGACTTCATTTGTTATTTTTCATGCATTTACTAATTATTTTGAGCTATAAGACCCTAAAATTGAAAAGCATTTCAAATGAACTCTGAAAAGGTTGAAAGTTGGCATGGTATGATAATTTCATCCACATAGCATGTGCAAGAAAGTTGAGAGGGTTGCGGCAAAAACTGGATGCACTTCGTGTACAAAACGGACAATCTCTCTCAAAGTATCAGGATTTCATACGGAAACTCGTCTGTTACAAAGGGATTTCATTTTTTAAAACTTATTTGAACTCCTGACTTTTTGTGTGTTCAAAATGCACCATCCAAAGCCACATCATCATTTTTCAATCCTTTCTGGCTTCATTTGTTATTTTTCATGCATTTACTAATTATTTTGAGCTATAAGACCCTAAAATTGAAAAGCATTTCAAATGAACTCTGAAAAGGTTTAAAGTTGGCATGGTATGATAATTTCATCCACATAGCATGTGCAAGAAAGTTGAGAGGGTTACGGCAAAAACTGGATGCACTTCGTGTACAAAACGGACAATCTCTTTCAAAGTATCAGGATTTCATACGGAAACTCGTCTGTTACAAAGGGATTTCATTTTTTAAAACTTATTTGAACTCTTGACTTTTTGTGAGTTCAAAATGCACCATTCAAAGCCACATCATCATTTTTCAATCCTTTCTGACTTCATTTGTTATTTTTCATGCATTTACTAATTATTTTGAGCTATAAGACCCTAAAATTGAAAAGCATTTCAAATGAACTCTGAAAAGATTGAAAGTTGGCATGGTATGATAATTTCATCCACATAGCATATGCAAGAAAGTTGAGAGGGTTACGGCAAAAACTGGATGCACTTCGTGTACAAAACGGACAATCTCTCTCAAAGTATCAGGATTTCATACGGAAACTCGTCTGTTACAAAGGGATTTCATTTTTTAAAACTTATTTGAACTCCTGACTTTTTGTGTGTTCAAAATGCACCATCCAAAGCCACATCATCATTTTTCAATCCTTTCTGACTTCATTTGTTATTTTTCATGCATTTACTAATTATTTTGAGCTATAAGACCCTAAAATTGAAAAGCATTTCAAATGAAATCTGAAAAGGTTGAAAGTTGGCGTGGTATGATAATTTCATCCACATAGCATGTGCAAGAAAGTTGAGAGGGTTACGGCAAAAACTGGATGCACTTCGTGTACAAAACGGACAATCTCTTTCAAAGTATCAGGATTTCATACGGAAACTCGTCTGTTACAAAGGAATTTCATTTTTTAAAACTTATTTGAACTCTTGACTTTTTGTGAGTTCAAAATGCACCATTCAAAGACACATCATCATTTTTCAATCCTTTCTGACTTCATTTGTTATTTTGCATGCATTTACTAATTATTTTGAGCTATAAGACCCTAAAATTGAAAAGCATTTCAAATGAACTCTGAAAAGGTTGAAAGTTGGCATGGTATCATAATTTCATCCACATAGCATGTGCAAGAAAGTTGAGAGGGTTACGGCAAAAACTGGATGCACTTCGTGTACAAAACGGACAATCTCTCTCAAAGTATCAGGATTTCATATGGAAACTCGTCTGTTACAAAGGGATTTCATTTTTTAAAACTTATTTGAACTCCTGACTTTTTGTGTGTTCAAAATGCACCATCCAAAGCCACATCATCATTTTTCAATCCTTTCTGGCTTCATTTGTTATTTTTCATGCATTTACTAATTATTTTGAGCTATAAGACCCTAAAATTGAAAAGCATTTCAAATGAACTCTGAAAAGGTTGAAAGTTGGCATGGTATCATCATTTCATCCACATAGCATGTGCAAGAAAGTTGAGAGGGTTACGGCAAAAACTGGACGCACTTCGTGTACAAAACGGACAATCTCTTTCGAAGTATCAGGATTTCATACGGAAACTCGTCTGTTACAAAGGGATTTCATTTTTTAAAACTTATTTGAACTCCTGACTTTTTGTGTGTTCAAAATGCACCATCCAAAGCCACATCATCATTTTTCAATCCTTTCTGGCTTCATTTATTATTTTTCATGCATTTACTAATTATTTTGAGCTATAAGACCCTAAAATTGAAAAGCATTTCAAATGAACTCTGAAAAGGTTTAAAGTTGGCATGGTATGATAATTTCATCCACATAGCATGTGCAAGAAAGTTGAGAGGGTTATGGCAAAAACTGGATGCACTTCGTGTACAAAACGGACAATCTCTTTCAAAGTATCAGGATTTCATATGGAAACTCGTCTGTTACAAAGGGATTTCATTTTTTAAAACATATTTGAACTCCTGACTTTTTGTGTGTTCAAAATGCACCATTCAAAGCCACATCATCATTTTTCAATCCTTTCTGACTTCATTTGTTATTTTTCATGCATTTACTAATTATTTTGAGCTATAAGACCCTAAAATTGAAAAGCATTTCAAATGAACTCTGAAAAGGTTGAAAGTTGGCATGGTATCATCATTTCATCCACATAGCATGTGCAAGAAAGTTGAGAGGGTTACGGCAAAAACTGGACGCACTTCGTGTACAAAACGGACAATCTCTTTCAAAGTAACATGATTTCATACGGAAACTCGTTTGTTACAAAGGGATTTCATTTTTTAAAACTTATTTGAACTCCTGACTTTTTGTGAGTTCAAAATGCACCATTCAAAGCCACATCATCATTTTTCAATCCTTTCTGACTTTGTTTGTTATTTTTCCTGCATTATTAATTATTTTGAGCTATAAGACCCTAAAATTGAAAAGCATTTCAATGGACTCTGAAATGGTTGAAAGTTGGCATGGTATCATCATTTCATCCACATAGCATGTGCGAGAAAGTTGAGAGGGTTACAGCAAAAACTGGATGCACTTCTTGTACAAAATGGACAATCTCTTTCAAAGTATCAGGATTTCATACGGAAACTCGTCTGTTACAAAGGGATTTCATTTTTTAAAACTTATTTGAACTCCTGACTTTTTGTGAGTTCAAAATGCACCATCCAAAGCCACATCATCATTTTTCAATCCTTTCTGACTTCATTTGTTATTTTTCATGCATTTACTAATTATTTTGAGCTATAAGACCCTAAAATTGAAAAGCATTTCAAATGAACTCTGAAAAGGTTGAAAGTTGGCATGGTATGATAATTTCATCCACATAGCATGTGCAAGAAAGTTGAGAGGGTTGCGGCAAAAACTGGATGCACTTCGTGTACAAAACGGACAATCTCTCTCAAAGTATCAGGATTTCATACGGAAACTCGTCTGTTACAAAGGGATTTCATTTTTTAAAACTTATTTGAACTCCTGACTTTTTGTGTGTTCAAAATGCACCATCCAAAGCCACATCATCATTTTTCAATCCTTTCTGGCTTCATTTGTTATTTTTCATGCATTTACTAATTATTTTGAGCTATAAGACCCTAAAATTGAAAAGCATTTCAAATGAACTCTGAAAAGGTTTAAAGTTGGCATGGTATGATAATTTCATCCACATAGCATGTGCAAGAAAGTTGAGAGGGTTACGGCAAAAACTGGATGCACTTCGTGTACAAAACGGACAATCTCTTTCAAAGTATCAGGATTTCATACGGAAACTCGTCTGTTACAAAGGGATTTCATTTTTTAAAACTTATTTGAACTCTTGACTTTTTGTGAGTTCAAAATGCACCATTCAAAGCCACATCATCATTTTTCAATCCTTTCTGACTTCATTTGTTATTTTTCATGCATTTACTAATTATTTTGAGCTATAAGACCCTAAAATTGAAAAGCATTTCAAATGAACTCTGAAAAGATTGAAAGTTGGCATGGTATGATAATTTCATCCACATAGCATATGCAAGAAAGTTGAGAGGGTTACGGCAAAAACTGGATGCACTTCGTGTACAAAACGGACAATCTCTCTCAAAGTATCAGGATTTCATACGGAAACTCGTCTGTTACAAAGGGATTTCATTTTTTAAAACTTATTTGAACTCCTGACTTTTTGTGTGTTCAAAATGCACCATCCAAAGCCACATCATCATTTTTCAATCCTTTCTGACTTCATTTGTTATTTTTCATGCATTTACTAATTATTTTGAGCTATAAGACCCTAAAATTGAAAAGCATTTCAAATGAAATCTGAAAAGGTTGAAAGTTGGCATGGTATGATAATTTCATCCACATAGCATGTGCAAGAAAGTTGAGAGGGTTACGGCAAAAACTGGATGCACTTCGTGTACAAAACGGACAATCTCTTTCAAAGTATCAGGATTTCATACGGAAACTCGTCTGTTACAAAGGAATTTCATTTTTTAAAACTTATTTGAACTCTTGACTTTTTGTGAGTTCAAAATGCACCATTCAAAGACACATCATCATTTTTCAATCCTTTCTGACTTCATTTGTTATTTTGCATGCATTTACTAATTATTTTGAGCTATAAGACCCTAAAATTGAAAAGCATTTCAAATGAACTCTGAAAAGGTTGAAAGTTGGCATGGTATCATCATTTCATCCACATAGCATGTGCAAGAAAGTTGAGAGGGTTACGGCAAAAACTGGACGCACTTCGTGTACAAAACGGACAATCTCTCTCAAAGTATCAGGATTTCATACGGAAACTCGTCTGTTACAAAGGGATTTCATTTTTTAAACTTATTGAACTCCTGACTTTTTGTGTGTTCAAAATGCACCATCCAAAGCCACATCATCATTTTTCAATCCTTTCTGACTTCATTTGTTATTTTTCATGCATTTACTAATTATTTTGAGCTATAAGACCCTAAAATTGAAAAGCATTTGAAATGAACTCTGAAAAGGTTGAAAGTTGGCATGGTATCATCATTTCATCCACATAGCATGTGCAAGAAAGTTGAGAGGGTTACAGCAAAAACTGGATGCACTTCGTGTACAAAACGGACAATCTCTCTCAAAGTATCAGGATTTCATACGGAAACTCGTCTGTTACAAAGGGATTTCATTTTTTAAAACTTATTTGAACTCCTGACTTTTTGTGAGTTCAAAATGCACCATTCAAAGCCACATCATCATTTTTCAATCCTTTCTGACTTTGTTTGTTATTTTTTCATGCATTATTAATTATTTTGAGCTATAAGACCCTAAAATTGAAAAGCATTTCAATGGACTCTGAAATGGTTGAAACTTGGCATGGTATCATCATTTCATCCACATAGCATGTGCGAGAAAGTTGAGAGGGTTACAGCAAAAACTGGATGCACTTCTTGTACAAAATGGACAATCTCTTTCAAAGTATCAGGATTTCATACGGAAACTCGTCTGTTACAAAGGGATTTCATTTTTTAAAACTTATTTGAACTCCTGACTTTTTGTGAGTTCAAAATGCACCATCCAAAGCCACATCATCATTTTTCAATCCTTTCTGACTTCATTTGTTATTTTTCATGCATTTACTAATTATTTTGAGCTATAAGACCGTAAAATTGAAAAGCATTTCAAATGAACTCTGAAAAGGTTGAAAGTTGGCATGGTATCATCATTTCATCCACATAGCATGTGCAAGAAAGTTGAGAGGGTTACGGCAAAAACTGGACGCACATCGTGTACAAAACTGACAATCTCTTTCAAAGTATCAGGATTTCATACGGAAACTCGTCTGTTACAAAGGGATTTCTTTTTTTAAAACTTATTTGAACTCTTGACTTTTTGTGTGTTCAAAATGCACCATTCAAAGCCACATCATCATTTTTCAATCCTTTCTGACTTCATTTGTTATTTTTCATGCATTTACTAGTTATTTTGAGCTATAACACCCTAAAATTGAAAAGCATTTGAAATGAACTCTGAAAAGGTTGAAAGTTGGCATGGTATCATCATTTCATCCACATAGCATGTGCAAGAATGTTGAGAGGGTTACAACAAAAACTGGATGCACTTCGTGTACAAAACGGACAATCTCTCTCAAAGTATCAGGATTTCATACGAAAACTCGTCTGTTACAAAGGGATTTCATTTTTTAAAACATATTTGAACTCCTGACTTTTTGTGTGTTCAAAATGCACCATCCAAAGCCACATCATCATTTTTCAATCCTTTCTGACTTTGTTTGTTATTTTTCATGCATTATTAATTATTTTGAGCTATAAGACCCTAAAATTGAAAAGCATTTCAATGGACTCTGAAATGGTTGAAACTTGGCATGGTATCATCATTTCATCCACATAGCATGTGCGAGAAAGTTGAGAGGGTTACAGCAAAAACTGGATGCACTTCTTGTACAAAATGGACAATCTCTTTCAAAGTATCAGGATTTCATACGGAAACTCGTCTGTTACAAAGGGATTTCATTTTTTAAAACTTATTTGAACTCCTGACTTTTTGTGAGTTCCAAATGCACCATTCAAAGCCACATCATCATTTTTCAATCCTTTCTGACTTCATTTGTTATTTTTCATGCATTATTAATTATTTTGAGCTATAAGACCCTAAAATTGAAAAGCATTTCAATGAACTCTGAAAAGGTTGAAAGTTGGCATGGTATCATCATTTCATCCACATAGCATGTGCAAGAAAGTTGAGAGAGTTACGGCAAAAACTGGATGCACTTCTTGTACAAAATGGACAATCTCTTTCAAAGTATCAGGATTTCATACGGAAACTCGTCTGTTAGAAAGGGATTTCATTTTTAAAACTTATTTGAACTCTTGACTTTTTGTGTGTTCAAAATGCACCATTCAAAGCCACATCATCATTTTTCAATCCTTTCTGACTTCATTTGTTATTTTTCATGCATTTACTAATTATTTTGAGCTATAACACCCTAAAATTGAAAAGCATTTGAAATGAACTCTGAAAAGGTTGAAAGTTGGCATGGTATCATCATTTCATCCACATAGCATGTGCAAGAAAGTTGAGAGGGTTACGGCAAAAACTGGATGCACTTCGTGTACAAAACAGACAATCTCTTTCAAAGTATCAGGATTTCATACGGAAACTCGTCTGTTACAAAGGGATTTCATTTTTTAAAACTTATTTGAACTCCTGACTTTTTGTGTGTTCAAAATGCACCATCCAAAGCCACATCATCATTTTTCAATCCTTTCTGACTTCATTTGTTATTTTTCATGCATTTACTAATTATTTTGAGCTATAAGACCCTAAAATTGAAAAGCATTTGAAATGAACTCTGAAAAGGTGTAAAGTTGGCATGGTATCATCATTTCATCCACATAGCATGTGCAAGAATGTTGAGAGGGTTACAGCAAAAACTGGATGCACTTCGTGTACAAAACGGACAATCTCTCTCAAAGTATCAGGATTTCATACGGAAACTCGTCTGTTACAAAGGGATTTCATTTTTTAAAACTTATTTGAACTCCTGACTTTTTGTGAGTTCCAAATGCACCATTCAAAGCCACATCATCATTTTTCAATCCTTTCTGACTTCATTTGTTATTTTTCATGCATTATTAATTATTTTGAGCTATAAGACCCTAAAATTGAAAAGCATTTCAATGAACTCTGAAAAGGTTGAAAGTTGGCATGGTATCATCATTTCATCCACATAGCATGTGCAAGAAAGTTGAGAGAGTTACGGCAAAAACTGGATGCACTTCTTGTACAAAATGGACAATCTCTTTCAAAGTATCAGGATTTCATACGGAAACTCGTCTGTTAGAAAGGGATTTCATTTTTAAAACTTATTTGAACTCTTGACTTTTTGTGTGTTCAAAATGCACCATTCAAAGCCACATCATCATTTTTCAATCCTTTCTGACTTCATTTGTTATTTTTCATGCATTTACTAATTATTTTGAGCTATAACACCCTAAAATTGAAAAGCATTTGAAATGAACTCTGAAAAGGTTGAAAGTTGGCATGGTATCATCATTTCATCCACATAGCATGTGCAAGAAAGTTGAGAGGGTTACGGCAAAAACTGGATGCACTTCGTGTACAAAACAGACAATCTCTTTCAAAGTATCAGGATTTCATACGGAAACTCGTCTGTTACAAAGGGATTTCATTTTTTAAAACTTATTTGAACTCCTGACTTTTTGTGTGTTCAAAATGCACCATCCAAAGCCACATCATCATTTTTCAATCCTTTCTGACTTCATTTGTTATTTTTCATGCATTTACTAATTATTTTGAGCTATAAGACCCTAAAATTGAAAAGCATTTGAAATGAACTCTGAAAAGGTGTAAAGTTGGCATGGTATCATCATTTCATCCACATAGCATGTGCAAGAATGTTGAGAGGGTTACAGCAAAAACTGGATGCACTTCGTGTACAAAACGGACAATCTCTCTCAAAGTATCAGGATTTCATACGGAAACTCGTCTGTTACAAAGGGATTTCATTTTTTAAAACTTATTTGAACTCCTGACTTTTTGTGAGTTCAAAATGCACCATCCAAAGCCACATCATCATTTTTCAATCCTTTCTGGCTTCATTTGTTATTTTTCATGCATTTACTAATTATTTTGAGCTATAAGACCCTAAAATTGAAAAGCATTTCAAATGAACTCTGAAAAGGTTTAAAGTTGGCATGGTATGATAATTTCATCCACATAGCATGTGCAAGAAAGTTGAGAGGGTTATGGCAAAAACTGGATGCACTTCGTGTACAAAACGGACAATCTCTTTCAAAGTATCAGGATTTCATATGGAAACTCGTCTGTTACAAAGGGATTTCATTTTTTAAAACATATTTGAACTCCTGACTTTTTGTGTGTTCAAAATGCACCATTCAAAGCCACATCATCATTTTTCAATCCTTTCTGACTTCATTTGTTATTTTTCATGCATTTACTAATTATTTTGAGCTATAAGACCCTAAAATTGAAAAGCATTTCAAATGAACTCTGAAAAGGTTGAAAGTTGGCATGGTATCATCATTTCATCCACATAGCATGTGCAAGAAAGTTGAGAGGGTTACGGCAAAAACTGGACGCACTTCGTGTACAAAACGGACAATCTCTTTCAAAGTAACATGATTTCATACGGAAACTCGTTTGTTACAAAGGGATTTCATTTTTTAAAACTTATTTGAACTCCTGACTTTTTGTGAGTTCAAAATGCACCATTCAAAGCCACATCATCATTTTTCAATCCTTTCTGACTTTGTTTGTTATTTTTCCTGCATTATTAATTATTTTGAGCTATAAGACCCTAAAATTGAAAAGCATTTCAATGGACTCTGAAATGGTTGAAAGTTGGCATGGTATCATCATTTCATCCACATAGCATGTGCGAGAAAGTTGAGAGGGTTACAGCAAAAACTGGATGCACTTCTTGTACAAAATGGACAATCTCTTTCAAAGTATCAGGATTTCATACGGAAACTCGTCTGTTACAAAGGGATTTCATTTTTTAAAACTTATTTGAACTCCTGACTTTTTGTGAGTTCAAAATGCACCATCCAAAGCCACATCATCATTTTTCAATCCTTTCTGACTTCATTTGTTATTTTTCATGCATTTACTAATTATTTTGAGCTATAAGACCCTAAAATTGAAAAGCATTTCAAATGAACTCTGAAAAGGTTGAAAGTTGGCATGGTATGATAATTTCATCCACATAGCATGTGCAAGAAAGTTGAGAGGGTTACGGCAAAAACTGGATGCACTTCGTGTACAAAACGGACAATCTCTCTCAAAGTATCAGGATTTCATACGGAAACTCGTCTGTTACAAAGGGATTTCATTTTTTAAAACTTATTTGAACTCCTGACTTTTTGTGTGTTCAAAATGCACCATCCAAAGCCACCTCATCATTTTTCAATCCTTTCTGGCTTCATTTGTTATTTTTCATGCATTTACTAATTATTTTGAGCTATAAGACCCTAAAATTGAAAAGCATTTCAAATGAACTCTGAAAAGGTTGAAAGTTGGCATGGTATGATAATTTCATCCACATAGCATGTGCAAGAAAGTTGAGAGGGTTACGGCAAAAACTGGACGCACTTCGTGTACAAAACGGACAATCTCTCTCAAAGTATCAGGATTTCATACGGAAACTCGTCTGTTACAAAGGGATTTCATTTTTTAAAACTTATTTGAACTCCTGACTTTTTGTGTGTTCAAAATGCACCATTCAATGCCACATCATCATTTTTCAATCCTTTCTGACTTTGTTTGTTATTTTTCCTGCATTATTAATTATTTTGAGCTATAAGACCCTAAAATTGAAAAGCATTTCAATGGACTCTGAAATGGTTGAAAGTTGGCATGGTATCATCATTTCATCCACATAGCATGTGCGAGAAAGTTGAGAGGGTTACAGCAAAAACTGGATGCACTTCTTGTACAAAATGGACAATCTCTTTCAAAGTATCAGGATTTCATACGGAAACTCGTCTGTTACAAAGGGATTTCATTTTTTAAAACTTATTTGAACTCCTGACTTTTTGTGAGTTCAAAATGCACCATCCAAAGCCACATCATCATTTTTCAATCCTTTCTGACTTCATTTGTTATTTTTCATGCATTTACTAATTATTTTGAGCTATAAGACCCTAAAATTGAAAAGCATTTCAAATGAACTCTGAAAAGGTTGAAAGTTGGCATGGTATGATAATTTCATCCACATAGCATGTGCAAGAAAGTTGAGAGGGTTACGGCAAAAACTGGATGCACTTCGTGTACAAAACGGACAATCTCTCTCAAAGTATCAGGATTTCATACGGAAACTCGTCTGTTACAAAGGGATTTCATTTTTTAAAACTTATTTGAACTCCTGACTTTTTGTGAGTTCAAAATGCACCATCCAAAGCCACATCATCATTTTTCAATCCTTTCTGGCTTCATTTGTTATTTTTCATGCATTTACTAATTATTTTGAGCTATAAGACCCTAAATTTGAAAAGCATTTCAAATGAACTCTGAAAAGGTTGAAAGTTGGCATGGTATGATAATTTCATCCACATAGCATGTGCAAGAAAGTTGAGAGGGTTACGGCAAAAACTGGATGCACTTCGTGTACAAAACGGACAATCTCTCTCAAAGTATCAGGATTTCATACGGAAACTCGTGTGTTACAAAGGGATTTCATTTTTTAAAACTTATTTGAACTCCTGACTTTTTGTGTGTTCAAAATGCACCATCCAAAGCCACATCATCATTTTTCAATCCTTTCTGGCTTCATTTGTTATTTTTCATGCATTTACTAATTATTTTGAGCTATAAGACCCTAAAATTGAAAAGCATTTCAAATGAACTCTGAAAAGGTTGAAAGTTGGCATGGTATGATAATTTCATCCACATAGCATGTGCAAGAAAGTTGAGAGGGTTACGGCAAAAACTGGATGCACTTCGTGTACAAAACGGACAATCTCTTTCAAAGTATCAGGATTTCATACGGAAACTCGTCTGTTACAAAGGGATTTCATTTTTTAAAACTTATTTGAACTCTTGACTTTTTGTGAGTTCAAAATGCACCATTCAAAGCCACATCATCATTTTTCAATCCTTTCTGACTTCATTTGTTATTTTTCATGCATTTACTAATTATTTTGAGCTATAAGACCCTAAAATTGAAAAGCATTTCAAATGAACTCTGAAAAGATTGAAAGTTGGCATGGTATGATAATTTCATCCACATAGCATGTGCAAGAAAGTTGAGAGGGTTACGGCAAAAACTGGATGCACTTCGTGTACAAAACGGACAATCTCTCTCAAAGTATCAGGATTTCATACGGAAACTCGTCTGTTACAAAGGGATTTCATTTTTAAAACTTATTTGAACTCCTGACTTTTTGTGTGTTCAAAATGCACCATCCAAAGCCACATCATCATTTTTCAATCCTTTCTGACTTCATTTGTTATTTTTCATGCATTTACTAATTATTTTGAGCTATAAGACCCTAAAATTGAAAAGCATTTCAAATGAAATCTGAAAAGGTTGAAAGTTGGCATGGTATGATAATTTCATCCACATAGCATGTGCAAGAAAGTTGAGAGGGTTACGGCAAAAACTGGATGCACTTCGTGTACAAAACGGACAATCTCTTTCAAAGTATCAGGATTTCATACGGAAACTCGTCTGTTACAAAGGAATTTCATTTTTTAAAACTTATTTGAACTCTTGACTTTTTGTGAGTTCAAAATGCACCATTCAAAGACACATCATCATTTTTCAATCCTTTCTGACTTCATTTGTTATTTTGCATGCATTTACTAATTATTTTGAGCTATAAGACCCTAAAATTGAAAAGCATTTCAAATGAACTCTGAAAAGGTTGAAAGTTGGCATGGTATCATCATTTCATCCACATAGCATGTGCAAGAAAGTTGAGAGGGTTACGGCAAAAACTGGACGCACTTCGTGTACAAAACGGACAATCTCTCTCAAAGTATCAGGATTTCATACGGAAACTCGTCTGTTACAAAGGGATTTCATTTTTTTAAACTTATTGAACTCCTGACTTTTTGTGTGTTCAAAATGCACCATCCAAAGCCACATCATCATTTTTCAATCCTTTCTGACTTCATTTGTTATTTTTCATGCATTTACTAATTATTTTGAGCTATAAGACCCTAAAATTGAAAAGCATTTGAAATGAACTCTGAAAAGGTTGAAAGTTGGCATGGTATCATCATTTCATCCACATAGCATGTGCAAGAAAGTTGAGAGGGTTACAGCAAAAACTGGATGCACTTCGTGTACAAAACGGACAATCTCTCTCAAAGTATCAGGATTTCATACGGAAACTCGTCTGTTACAAAGGGATTTCATTTTTTAAAACTTATTTGAACTCCTGACTTTTTGTGAGTTCAAAATGCACCATTCAAAGCCACATCATCATTTTTCAATCCTTTCTGACTTTGTTTGTTATTTTTTCATGCATTATTAATTATTTTGAGCTATAAGATCCTAAAATTGAAAAGCATTTCAATGGACTCTGAAATGGTTGAAACTTGGCATGGTATCATCATTTCATCCACATAGCATGTGCGAGAAAGTTGAGAGGGTTACAGCAAAAACTGGATGCACTTCTTGTACAAAATGGACAATCTCTTTCAAAGTATCAGGATTTCATACGGAAACTCGTCTGTTACAAAGGGATTTCATTTTTTAAAACTTATTTGAACTCCTGACTTTTTGTGAGTTCAAAATGCACCATCCAAAGCCACATCATCATTTTTCAATCCTTTCTGACTTCATTTGTTATTTTTCATGCATTTACTAATTATTTTGAGCTATAAGACCGTAAAATTGAAAAGCATTTCAAATGAACTCTGAAAAGGTTGAAAGTTGGCATGGTATCATCATTTCATCCACATAGCATGTGCAAGAAAGTTGAGAGGGTTACGGCAAAAACTGGACGCACATCGTGTACAAAACTGACAATCTCTTTCAAAGTATCAGGATTTCATACGGAAACTCGTCTGTTACAAAGGGATTTCATTTTTTAAAACTTATTTGAACTCTTGACTTTTTGTGAGTTCAAAATGCACCATCCAAAGCCACATCATCATTTTTCAATCCTTTCTGACTTCATTTGTTATTTTTCATGCATTTACTAATTATTTTGAGCTATAAGACCCTAAAATTGAAAAGCATTTCAAATGAACTCTGAAAAGGTTGAAAGTTGGCATGGTATGATAATTTCATCCACATAGCATGTGCAAGAAAGTTGAGAGGGTTACGGCAAAAACTGGATGCACTTCGTGTACAAAACGGACAATCTCTCTCAAAGTATCAGGATTTCATACGGAAACTCGTCTGTTACAAAGGGATTTCATTTTTTAAAACTTATTTGAACTCCTGACTTTTTGTGTGTTCAAAATGCACCATCCAAAGCCACATCATCATTTTTCAATCCTTTCTGACTTTGTTTGTTATTTTTCATGCATTATTAATTATTTTGAGCTATAAGACCCTAAAATTGAAAAGCATTTCAATGGACTCTGAAATGGTTGAAACTTGGCATGGTATCATCATTTCATCCACATAGCATGTGCGAGAAAGTTGAGAGGGTTACAGCAAAAACTGGATGCACTTCTTGTACAAAATGGACAATCTCTTTCAAAGTATCAGGATTTCATACGGAAACTCGTCTGTTACAAAGGGATTTCATTTTTTAAAACTTATTTGAACTCCTGACTTTTTGTGAGTTCCAAATGCACCATTCAAAGCCACATCATCATTTTTCAATCCTTTCTGACTTCATTTGTTATTTTTCATGCATTATTAATTATTTTGAGCTATAAGACCCTAAAATTGAAAAGCATTTCAATGAACTCTGAAAAGGTTGAAAGTTGGCATGGTATCATCATTTCATCCACATAGCATGTGCAAGAAAGTTGAGAGAGTTACGGCAAAAACTGGATGCACTTCTTGTACAAAATGGACAATCTCTTTCAAAGTATCAGGATTTCATACGGAAACTCGTCTGTTAGAAAGGGATTTCATTTTTAAAACTTATTTGAACTCTTGACTTTTTGTGTGTTCAAAATGCACCATTCAAAGCCACATCATCATTTTTCAATCCTTTCTGACTTCATTTGTTATTTTTCATGCATTTACTAATTATTTTGAGCTATAACACCCTAAAATTGAAAAGCATTTGAAATGAACTCTGAAAAGGTTGAAAGTTGGCATGGTATCATCATTTCATCCACATAGCATGTGCAAGAAAGTTGAGAGGGTTACGGCAAAAACTGGATGCACTTCGTGTACAAAACAGACAATCTCTTTCAAAGTATCAGGATTTCATACGGAAACTCGTCTGTTACAAAGGGATTTCATTTTTAAAACTTATTTGAACTCCTGACTTTTTGTGTGTTCAAAATGCACCATCCAAAGCCACATCATCATTTTTCAATCCTTTCTGACTTCATTTGTTATTTTTCATGCATTTACTAATTATTTTGAGCTATAAGACCCTAAAATTGAAAAGCATTTCAAATGAACTCTGAAAAGGTGTAAAGTTGGCATGGTATCATCATTCATCCACATAGCATGTGCAAGAATGTTGAGAGGGTTACAGCAAAAACTGGATGCACTTCGTGTACAAAACGGACAATCTCTCTCAAAGTATCAGGATTTCATACGGAAACTCGTCTGTTACAAAGGGATTTCATTTTTTAAAACTTATTTGAACTCCTGACTTTTTGTGAGTTCAAAATGCACCATTCAAAGCCACATCATCATTTTTCAATCCTTTCTGACTTTGTTTGTTATT
Organism: Aegilops tauschii subsp. strangulata; assembly: GCF_002575655.3. Classification (NCBI taxonomy): domain Eukaryota; kingdom Viridiplantae; phylum Streptophyta; class Magnoliopsida; order Poales; family Poaceae; genus Aegilops; species Aegilops tauschii. The sequence goes on from NW_027332615.1 coordinate 17,050, forward strand.
TTTCATGCATTATTAATTATTTTGAGCTATAAGACCCTAAAATTGAAAAGCATTTCAATGGACTCTGAAATGGTTGAAACTTGGCATGGTATCATCATTTCATCCACATAGCATGTGCGAGAAAGTTGAGAGGGTTACAGCAAAAACGGGATGCACTTCTTGTACAAAATGGACAATCTCTTTCAAAGTATCAGGATTTCATACGGAAACTCGTCTGTTACAAAGGGATTTCATTTTTAAAACTTATTTGAACTCCTGACTTTTTGTGAGTTCAAAATGCACCATCCAAAGCCACATCATCATTTTTCAATCCTTTCTGACTTCATTTGTTATTTTTCATGCATTTACTAATTATTTTGAGCTATAAGACCCTAAAATTGAAAAGCATTTCAAATGAACTCTGAAAAGGTTGAAAGTTGGCATGGTATCATCATTTCATCCACATAGCATGTGCAAGAAAGTTGAGAGGGTTACGGCAAAAACTGGACGCACATCGTGTACAAAACTGACAATCTCTTTCAAAGTATCAGGATTTCATACGGAAACTCGTCTGTTACAAAGGGATTTCTTTTTTAAAACTTATTTGAACTCTTGACTTTTTGTGTGTTCAAAATGCACCATTCAAAGCCACATCATCATTTTTCAATCCTTTCTGACTTCATTTGTTATTTTTCATGCATTTACTAATTATTTTGAGCTATAACACCCTAAAATTGAAAAGCATTTGAAATGAACTCTGAAAAGGTTGAAAGTTGGCATGGTATCATCATTTCATCCACATAGCATGTGCAAGAATGTTGAGAGGGTTACAGCAAAAACTGGATGCACTTCGTGTACAAAACGGAGAATCTCTCTCAAAGTATCAGGATTTCATACGGAAACTCGTCTGTTACAAAGGGATTTCATTTTTTAAAACATATTTGAACTCCTGACTTTTTGTGTGTTCAAAATGCACCATCCAAAGCCACATCATCATTTTTCAATCCTTTCTGACTTCATTTGTTATTTTTCTTGCATTTACTAATTATTTTGAGCTATAAGACCCTAAAATTGAAAAGCATTTGAAATGAACTCTGAAAAGGTTTAAAGTTGGCATGGTATCATCATTTCATCCACATAGCATGTGCAAGAATGTTGAGAGGGTTACAGCAAAAACTGGATGCACTTCGTGTACAAAACGGACAATCTCTCTCAAAGTATCAGGATTTCATACGGAAACTCGTCTGTTACAAAGGGATTTCATTTTTTAAAACTTATTTGAACTCCTGACTTTTTGTGTGTTCAAAATGCACCATCCAAAGCCACATCATCATTTTTCAATCCTTTCTGACTTCATTTGTTATTTTTATGCATTTACTAATTATTTTGAGCTATAAGACCCTAAAATTGAAAAGCATTTGAAATGAACTCTGAAAAGGTGTAAAGTTGGCATGGTATCATCATTTCATCCACATAGCATGTGCAAGAATGTTGAGAGGGTTACAGCAAAACCTGGATGCACTTCGTGTACAAAACGGACAATCTCTCTCAAAGTATCAGGATTTCATACGGAAACTCGTCTGTTACAAAGGGATTTCATTTTTTAAAACTTATTTGAACTCCTGACTTTTTGTGAGTTCAAAATGCACCATTCAAAGCCACATCATCATTTTTCAATCCTTTCTAACTTTGTTTGTTATTTTTCATGCATTATTAATTATTTTGAGCTATAAGACCCTAAAATTGAAAAGCATTTCAATGGACTCTGAAATGGTTGAAACTTGGCATGGTATCATCATTTCATCCACATAGCATGTGCGAGAAAGTTGAGAGGGTTACAGCAAAAACTGGATGCACTTCTTGTACAAAATGGACAATCTCTTTCAAAGTATCAGGATTTCATACGGAAACTCGTCTGTTACAAAGGGATTTCATTTTTTAAAACTTATTTGAACTCCTGACTTTTTGTGAGTTCAAAATGCACCATCCAAAGCCACATCATCATTTTTCAATCCTTTCTGACTTCATTTGTTATTTTTCATGCATTTACTAATTATTTTGAGCTATAAGACCCTAAAATTGAAAAGCATTTCAAATGAACTCTGAAAAGGTTGAAAGTTGGCATGGTATCATCATTTCATCCACATAGCATGTGCAAGAAAGTTGAGAGGGTTACGGCAAAAACTGGACGCACATCGTGTACAAAACTGACAATCTCTTTCAAAGTATCAGGATTTCATACGGAAACTCGTCTGTTACAAAGGGATTTCTTTTTTTAAAACTTATTTGAACTCTTGACTTTTTGTGTGTTCAAAATGCACCATTCAAAGCCACATCATCATTTTTCAATCCTTTCTGACTTCATTTGTTATTTTTCATGCATTTACTAATTATTTTGAGCTATAACACCCTAAAATTGAAAAGCATTTGAAATGAACTCTGAAAAGGTTGAAAGTTGGCATGGTATCATCATTTCATCCACATAGCATGTGCAAGAATGTTGAGAGGGTTACAGCAAAAACTGGATGCACTTCGTGTACAAAACGGAGAATCTCTCTCAAAGTATCAGGATTTCATACGGAAACTCGTCTGTTACAAAGGGATTTCATTTTTTAAAACATATTTGAACTCCTGACTTTTTGTGTGTTCAAAATGCACCATCCAAAGCCACATCATCATTTTTCAATCCTTTCTGACTTCATTTGTTATTTTTCATGCATTTACTAATTATTTTGAGCTATAAGACCCTAAAATTGAAAAGCATTTGAAATGAACTCTGAAAAGGTTTAAAGTTGGCATGGTATCATCATTTCATCCACATAGCATGTGCAAGAATGTTGAGAGGGTTACAGCAAAAACTGGATGCACTTCGTGTACAAAACGGACAATCTCTCTCAAAGTATCAGGATTTCATACGGAAACTCGTCTGTTACAAAGGGATTTCATTTTTTAAAACATATTTGAACTCCTGACTTTTTGTGTGTTCAAAATGCACCATCCAAAGCCACATCATCATTTTTCAATCCTTTCTGACTTCATTTGTTATTTTTCATGCATTTACTAATTATTTTGAGCTATAAGACCCTAAAATTGAAAAGCATTTCAAATGAACTCTGAAAAGGTTGAAAGTTGGCATGGTATCATCATTTCATCCACATAGCATGTGCAAGAAAGTTGAGAGGGTTACGGCAAAAACTGGATGCACTTCGTGTACAAACCGGACAATCTCTCTCAAAGTATCAGGATTTCATACGGAAACTCGTCTGTTACAAAGGGATTTCATTTTTTAAAACTTATTTGAACTCCTGACTTTTTGTGTGTTCAAAATGCACCATCCAAAGCCACATCATCATTTTTCAATCCTTTCTGACTTCATTTGTTATTTTTCATGCATTTACTAATTATTTTGAGCTATAAGACCTTAAAATTGAAAAGCATTTCAAATGAACTCTGAAAAGGTTGAAAGTTTGCATGGTATGATAATTTCATCCACATAGCATGTGCAAGAAAGTTGAGAGGGTTACGGCAAAAACTGGATGCACTTCGTGTACAAAACGGACAATCTCTTTCAAAGTATCAGGATTTCATACGGAAACTCGTCTGTTACAAAGGGATTTCATTTTTTAAAACTTATTTGAACTCTTGACTTTTTGTGAGTTCAAAATGCACCATTCAAAGCCACATCATCATTTTTCAATCCTTTCTGACTTCATTTGTTATTTTTCATGCATTTACTAATTATTTTGAGCTATAAGACCCTAAAATTGAAAAGCATTTCAAATGAACTCTGAAAAGGTTGAAAGTTGGCATGGTATCATCATTTCATCCACATAGCATGTGCAAGAAAGTTGAGAGGGTTACGGCAAAAACTGGATGCACTTCGTGTACAAAACGGACAATCTCTCTCAAAGTATCAGGATTTCATACGGAAACTCGTCTGTTACAAAGGGATTTCATTTTTTAAAACTTATTTGAACTCCTGACTTTTTGTGTGTTCAAAATGCACCATCCAAAGCCACATCATCATTTTTCAATCCTTTCTGACTTCATTTGTTATTTTTCATGCATTTACTAATTATTTTGAGCTATAAGACCCTAAAATTGAAAAGCATTTCAAATGAACTCTGAAAAGGTTGAAAGTTGGCATGGTATCATCATTTCATCCACATAGCATGTGCAAGAAAGTTGAGAGGGTTACGGCAAAAACTGGACGCACTTCGTGTACAAAACGGACAATCTCTTTCAAAGTATCATGATTTCATACGGAAACTCGTTTGTTACAAAGGGATTTCATTTTTTAAAACTTATTTGAACTCCTGACTTTTTGTGAGTTCAAAATGCACCATTCAAAGCCACATCATCATTTTTCAATCCTTTCTGACTTTGTTTGTTATTTTTCATGCATTATTAATTATTTTGAGCTATAAGACCCTAAAATTGAAAAGCATTTCAATGGACTCTGAAATGGTTGAAACTTGGCATGGTATCATCATTTCATCCACATAGCATGTGCGAGAAAGTTGAGAGGGTTACAGCAAAAACTGGATGCACTTCTTGTACAAAATGGACAATCTCTTTCAAAGTATCAGGATTTCATACGGAAACTCGTCTGTTACAAAGGGATTTCATTTTTTAAAACTTATTTGAACTCCTGACTTTTTGTGAGTTCAAAATGCACCATCCAAAGCCACATCATCATTTTTCAATCCTTTCTGACTTCATTTGTTATTTTTCATGCATTTACTAATTATTTTGAGCTATAAGACCCTAAAATTGAAAAGCATTTCAAATGAACTCTGAAAAGGTTGAAAGTTGGCATGGTATCATCATTTCATCCACATAGCATGTGCAAGAAAGTTGAGAGGGTTACGGCAAAAACTGGACGCACATCGTGTACAAAACTGACAATCTCTTTCAAAGTATCAGGATTTCATACGGAAACTTGTCTGTTACAAAGGGATTTCTTTTTTTAAAACTTATTTGAACTCCTGACTTTTTGTGAGTTCCAAATGCACCATTCAAAGCCACATCATCATTTTTCAATCCTTTCTGACTTCATTTGTTATTTTTCATGCATTATTAATTATTTTGAGCTATAAGACCCTAAAATTGAAAAGCATTTCAATGAACTCTGAAAAGGTTGAAAGTTGGCATGGTATCATCATTTCATCCACATAGCATGTGCAAGAAAGTTGAGAGAGTTACGGCAAAAACTGGATGCACTTCTTGTACAAAATGGACATTCTCTTTCAAAGTATCAGGATTTCATACGGAAACTCGTCTGTTACAAAGGGATTTCATTTTTAAAACTTATTTGAACTCTTGACTTTTTGTGTGTTCAAAATGCACCATTCAAAGCCACATCATCATTTTTCAATCCTTTCTGACTTCATTTGTTATTTTTCATGCATTTACTAATTATTTTGAGCTATAACACCCTAAAATTGAAAAGCATTTGAAATGAACTCTGAAAAGGTTGAAAGTTGGCATGGTATCATCATTTCATCCACATAGCATGTGCAAGAAAGTTGAGAGGGTTACGGCAAAAACTGGATGCACTTCGTGTACAAAACAGACAATCTCTTTCAAAGTATCAGGATTTCATACGGAAACTCGTCTGTTACAAAGGGATTTCATTTTTTAAAACTTATTTGAACTCCTGACTTTTTGTGTGTTCAAAATGCACCATCCAAAGCCACATCATCATTTTTCAATCCTTTCTGACTTCATTTGTTATTTTTCATGCATTTACTAATTATTTTGAGCTATAAGACCCTAAAATTGAAAAGCATTTGAAATGAACTCTGAAAAGGTGTAAAGTTGGCATGGTATCATCATTTCATCCACATAGCATGTGCAAGAAAGTTGAGAGGGTTACGGCAAAAACTGGACGCACTTCGTGTACAAAACGGACAATCTCTTTCAAAGTATCAGGATTTCATACGGAAACTCGTCTGTTACAAAGGGATTTCATTTTTTAAAACTTATTTGAACTCCTGACTTTTTGTGTGTTCAAAATGCACCATCCAAAGCCACATCATCATTTTTCAATCCTTTCTGACTTCATTTGTTATTTTTCATGCATTTACTAATTATTTTGAGCTATAAGACCCTAAAATTGAAAAGCATTTCAAATGAACTCTGAAAAGGTTGAAAGTTGGCATGGTATCATCATTTCATCCACATAGCATGTGCAAGAAAGTTGAGAGGGTTACGGCAAAAACTGGACGCACTTCGTGTACAAAACGGACAATCTCTTTCAAAGTATCATGATTTCATACGGAAACTCGTTTGTTACAAAGGGATTTCATTTTTAAAACTTATTTGAACTTGAACTCCTGACTTTTTGTGAGTTCAAAATGCACCATTCAAAGCCACATCATCATTTTTCAATCCTTTCTGACTTTGTTTGTTATTTTTCATGCATTATTAATTATTTTGAGCTATAAGACCCTAAAATTGAAAAGCATTTCAATGGACTCTGAAATGGTTGAAACTTGGCATGGTATCATCATTTCATCCACATAGCATGTGCGAGAAAGATGAGAGGGTTACAGCAAAAACTGGATGCACTTCTTGTACAAAATGGACAATCTCTTTCAAAGTATCAGGATTTCATACGGAAACTCGTCTGTTACAAAGGGATTTCATTTTTTAAAACTTATTTGAACTCCTGACTTTTTGTGAGTTCAAAATGCACCATCCAAAGCCACATCATCATTTTTCAATCCTTTCTGACTTCATTTGTTATTTTTCATGCATTCACTAATTATTTTGAGCTATAAGACCTAAAATTGAAAAGCATTTCAAATGAACTCTGAAAAGGTTGAAAGTTGGCATGGTATCATCATTTCATCCACATAGCATGTGCAAGAAAGTTGAGAGGGTTACGGCAAAAACTGGACGCACATCGTGTACAAAACTGACAATCTCTTTCAAAGTATCAGGATTTCATACGGAAACTCGTCTGTTACAAAGGGATTTCTTTTTTTAAAACTTATTTGAACTCCTGACTTTTTGTGAGTTCCAAATGCACCATTCAAAGCCACATCATCATTTTTCAATCCTTTCTGACTTCATTTGTTATTTTTCATGCATTATTAATTATTTTGAGCTATAAGACCCTAAAATTGAAAAGCATTTCAATGAACTCTGAAAAGGTTGAAAGTTGGCATGGTATCATCATTTCATCCACATAGCATGTGCAAGAAAGTTGAGAGAGTTACGGCAAAAACTGGATGCACTTCTTGTACAAAATGGACAATCTCTTTCAAGTATCAGGATTTCATACGGAAACTCGTCTGTTACAAAGGGATTTCATTTTTAAAACTTATTGAACTCTTGACTTATTGTGTGTTCAAAATGCACCATTCAAAGCCACATCATCATTTTTCAATCCTTTCTGACTTCATTTGTTATTTTTCATGCATTTACTAATTATTTTGAGCTATAACACCCTAAAATTGAAAAGCATTTGAAATGAACTCTGAAAAGGTTGAAAGTTGGCATGGTATCATCATTTCATCCACATAGCATGTGCAAGAAAGTTGAGAGGGTTACGGCAAAAACTGGATGCACTTCGTGTACAAAACAGACAATCTCTTTCAAAGTATCAGGATTTCATACGGAAACTCGTCTGTTACAAAGGGATTTCATTTTTTAAAACTTATTTGAACTCCTGACTTTTGTGTGTTCAAAATGCACCATCCAAAGCCACATCATCATTTTTCAATCCTTTCTGACTTCATTTGTCATTTTTCATGCATTTACTAATTATTTTTGAGCTATAAGACCCTAAAATTGAAAAGCATTTGAAATGAACTCTGAAAAGGTGTAAAGTTGGCATGTATCATCATTTCATCCACATAGCATGTGCAAGAAAGTTGAGAGGGTTACGGCAAAAACTGGACGCACTTCGTGTACAAAACGGACAATCTCTTTCAAAGTATCAGGATTTCATACGGAAACTCGTCTGTTACAAAGGATTTCATTTTTTAAAACTTATTTGACTCCTGACTTTTTGTGTGTTCAAAATGCACCATCCAAAGCCACATCATCATTTTTCAATCCTTTCTGACTTCATTTGTTATTTTTCATGCATTTACTAATTATTTTGAGCTATAAGACCCTAAAATTGAAAAGCATTTGAAATGAACTCTGAAAAGGTGTAAAGTTGGCATGTATCATCATTTCATCCACATAGCATGTGCAAGAAAGTTGAGAGGGTTACGGCAAAAACTGGACGCACTTCGTGTACAAAACGGACAATCTCTTTCAAAGTATCAGGATTTCATACGGAAACTCGTCTGTTACAAAGGGATTTCATTTTTAAAACTTATTTGAACTCTTGACTTTTTGTGTGTTCAAAATGCACCATTCAAAGCCACATCATCATTTTTCAATCCTTTCTGACTTCATTTGTTATTTTTCATGCATTTACTAATTATTTTGAGCTATAACACCCTAAAATTGAAAAGCATTTCAAATGAACTCTGAAAAGGTTGAAAGTTGGCATGGTATCATCATTTCATCCACATAGCATGTGCAAGAAAGTTGAGAGGGTTACGGCAAAAACTGGATGCACTTCGTGTACAAAACAGACAATCTCTTTCAAAGTATCAGGATTTCATACGGAAACTCGTCTGTTACAAAGGGATTTCATTTTTAAAACTTATTTGAACTCCTGACTTTTTGTGTGTTCAAAAATGCACCATCCAAAGCCACATCATCATTTTTCAATCCTTTCTGACTTCATTTGTTATTTTTCATGCATTTACTATTATTTTGAGCTATAAGACCCTAAAATTGAAAAGCATTTCAAATGAACTTGAAAAGGTTGAAAGTTGGCATGGTATCATCATTTCATCCACATAGCATGTGCAAGAAAGTTGAGAGGGTTACGGCAAAAACTGGATGCACTTCGTGTACAAAACGGAGAATCTCTCTCAAAGTATCAGGATTTCATACGGAAACTCGTCTGTTACAAAGGGATTTCATTTTTTAAATCTTATTTGAACTCCTGACTTTTTGTGTGTTCAAAATGCACCATTCAAAGCCACATCATCATTTTTCAATCCTTTCTGACTTCATTTGTTATTTTTCATGCATTTACTAATTATTTTGAGCTATAAGACCCTAAAATGAAAAGCATTTCAAATGAACTCTGAAAAGGTTGAAAGTTGGCATGGTATCATCATTTCATCCACATAGCATGTGCAAGAAAGTTGAGAGGGTTACGGCAAAAACTGGACGCACTTCGTGTACAAACCGGACAATCTCTTTCAAAGTATCATGATTTCATACGGAAACTCGTTTGTTACAAAGGGATTTCATTTTTTAAAACTTATTTGAACTCCTGACTTTTTGTGAGTTCAAAATGCACCATTCAAAGCCACATCATCATTTTTCAATCCTTTCTGACTTTGTTTGTTATTTTTCATGCATTATTAATTATTTTGAGCTATAAGACCCTAAAATTGAAAAGCATTTCAATGGACTCTGAAATGGTTGAAACTTGGCATGGTATCATCATTTCATCCACATAGCATGTTCGAGAAAGTTGAGAGGGTTACAGCAAAAACTGGATGCACTTCTTGTACAAAATGGACAATCTCTTTCAAAGTATCAGGATTTCATACGAAACTCGTCTGTTACAAAGGGATTTCATTTTTTAAAACTTATTTGAACTCCTGACTTTTTGTGAGTTCAAAATGCACCATCCAAAGCAACATCATCATTTTTCAATCCTTTCTGACTTCATTTGTTATTTTTCATGCATTTACTAATTATTTGAGCTATAAGACCCTAAAATTGAAAAGCATTTCAAATGAACTCTGAAAAGGTTTAAAGTTGCCATGTATGATAATTTCATCCACATAGCATGTGCAAGAAAGTTGAGAGGGTTACGGCAAAAACTGGATGCACTTCGTGTACAAAACGGACAATCTCTCTCAAAGTATCAGGATTTCATACGGAAACTCGTCTGTTACAAAGGGATTTCATTTTTTAAAACATATTTGAACTCCTGACTTTTTGTGTGTTCAAAATGCACCATCCAAAGCCACATCATCATTTTTCAATCCTTTCTGACTTCATTTGTTATTTTTCATGCATTTACTAATTATTTTGAGCTATAAGACCCTAAAATTGAAAAGCATTTCAAATGAACTCTGAAAAGGTTGAAAGTTGGCATGGTATCATCATTTCATCCACATAGCATGTGCAAGAAAGTTGAGAGGGTTACGGCAAAAACTGGACGCACTTCGTGTACAAAACTGACAATCTCTTTCGAAGTATCAGGATTTCATACGGAAACTCGTCTGTTACAAAGGGATTTCTTTTTTTAAAACTTATTTGAACTCCTGACTTTTTGTGAGTTCCAAATGCACCATTCAAAGCCACATCATCATTTTTCAATCCTTTCTGACTTCATTTGTTATTTTCATGCATTATTAATTATTTTGAGCTATAAGACCCTAAAATTGAAAAGCATTTCAATGAACTCTGAAAAGGTTGAAAGTTGGCATGGTATCATCATTTCATCCACATAGCATGTGCAAGAAAGTTGAGAGGGTTACGGCAAAAACTGGACGCACTTCGTGTACAAAACTGACAATCTCTTTCAAAGTATCAGGATTTCATACGGAAACTCGTCTGTTACAAAGGGATTTCTTTTTTTAAAACTTATTTGAACTCCTGACTTTTTGTGAGTTCCAAATGCACCAGTCAAAGCCACATCATCATTTTTCAATCCTTTCTGACTTCATTTGTTATTTTTCATGCATTATTAATTATTTTGAGCTATAAGACCCTAAAATTGAAAAGCATTTCAATGAACTCTGAAAAGGTTGAAAGTTGGCATGGTATCATCATTTCATCCACATAGCATGTGCAAGAAAGTTGAGAGGGTTACGGCAAAAACTGGATGCACTTCTTGTAAAAAATGGACAATCTCTTTCAAAGTATCAGGATTTCATACGGAAACTCGTCTGTTACCAAGGGATTTCATTTTTAAAACTTATTTGAACTCTTGACTTTTTGTGTGTTCAAAATGCACCATTCAAAGCCACATCATCATTTTTCAATCCTTTCTGACTTCATTTGTTATTTTTCATGCATTTACTAATTATTTTGAGCTATAACACCCTAAAATTGAAAAGCATTTGAAATGAACTCTGAAAAGGTTGAAAGTTGGCATGGTATCATCATTTCATCCACATAGCATGTGCAAGAAAGTTGAGAGGGTTACGGCAAAAACTGGATGCACTTCGTGTACAAAACTGACAATCTCTTTCAAAGTATCAGGATTTCATACGGAAACTCGTCTGTTACAAAGGGATTTCGTTTTTAAAACTTATTTGAACTCTTGACTTTTTGTGTGTTCAAAATGCACCATTCAAAGCCACATCATCATTTTTCAATCCTTTCTGACTTCATTTGTTATTTTTCATGCATTTACTATTTATTTTGAGCTATAACACCCTAAAATTGAAAAGCATTTCAAATGAACTCTGAAAAGGTTGAAAGTTGGCATGGTATCATCATTTCATCCACATAGCATGTGCAAGAAAGTTGAGAGGGTTACGGCAAAAACTGGATGCACTTCGTGTACAAAACAGACAATCTCTTTCAAAGTATCAGGATTTCATACGGAAACTCGTCTGTTACAAAGGGATTTCATTTTTTAAAACGTATTTGAACTCCTGACTTTTTGTGTGTTCAAAATGCACCATCCAAAGCCACATCATCATTTTTCAATCCTTTCTGACTTCATTTGTTATTTTTCATGCATTTACTAATTATTTTGAGCTATAAGACCCTAAAATTGAAAAGCATTTCAAATGAACTTGAAAAGGTTGAAAGTTGGCATGGTATCATCATTTCATCCACATAGCATGTGCAAGAAAGTTGAGAGGGTTACGGCAAAAACTGGATGCACTTCGTGTACAAAACGGACAATCTCTCTCAAAGTATCAGGATTTCATACGGAAACTCGTCTGTTACAAAGGGATTTCATTTTTTAAAACTTATTTGAACTCCTGACTTTTTGTGTGTTCAAAATGCACCATCCAAAGCCACATCATCATTTTTCAATCCTTTCTGACTTCATTTGTTATTTTTCATGCATTTACTAATTATTTTGAGCTACAAGACCCTAAAATTGAAAAGCATTTGAAATGAACTCCGAAAAGGTTGAAAGTTGGCATGGTATCATCATTTCATCCACATAGCATGTGCAAGAAAGTTGAGAGGGTTACGGCAAAAACTGGATGCACTTCGTGTACAAAACGGACAATCTCTCTCAAAGTATCAGGATTTCATACGGAAACTCGTCTGTTACAAAGGGATTTCATTTTTTAAAACTTATTTGAACTCCTGACTTTTTGTGTGTTCAAAATGTACCATCCAAAGCCACATCATCATTTTTCAATCCTTTCTGACTTCATTTGTTATTTTTCATGCATTTACTAATTATTTTGAGCTATAAGACCCTAAAATTGAAAAGCATTTGAAATGAACTCTGAAAAGGTTGAAAGTTGGCATGGTATCATCATTTCATCCACATAGCATGTGCAAGAAAGTTGAGAGGGTTACGGCAAAAACTGGATGCACTTCGTGTACAAAACGGACAATCTCTTTCAAAGTATTAGGATTTCATACGGAAACTCGTCTGTTACAAAGGGATTTCATTTTTTAAAACTTATTTGAACTTCTGACTTTTTGTGTGTTCAAAATGCACCATCCAAAGCCACATCATCATTTTTCAATCCTTTCTGACTTCATTTGTTATTTTTCATGCATTTACTAATTATTTTGAGCTATAAGACCCTAAAATTGAAAAGCATTTCAAATGAAATCTGAAATGGTTGAAAGTTGGCATGGTATCATCATTTCATCCACATAGCATGTGCAAGAAAGTTGAGAGGGTTACGACAAAAACTGGATGCACTTCGTGTACAAAACGGACAATCTCTTTCAAAGTATCAGGATTTCATACGGAAACTCGTCTGTTACAAAGGGATTTCTTTTTTTAAAACTTATTTGAACTCCTGACTTTTTGTGAGTTCCAAATGCACCATTCAAAGCCACATCATCATTTTTCAATCCTTTCTGACTTCATTTGTTATTTTTCATGCATTATTAATTATTTTGAGATATAAGACCCTAAAATTGAAAAGCATTTCAATGAACTCTGAAAAGGTTGAAAGTTGGCATGGTATCATCATTTCATCCACATAGCATGTGCAAGAAAGTTGAGAGGGTTACGGCAAAAACGGGATGCACTTCTTGTACAAAATGGACAATCTCTTTCAAAGTATCAGGATTTCATACGGAAACTCGTCTGTTAAAAAGGGATTTCATTTTTAAAACTTATTTGAACTCTTGACTTTTTGTGTGTTCAAAATGCACCATTCAAAGCCACATCATCATTTTTCAATCCTTTCTGACTTCATTTGTTATTTTTCATGCATTTACTAATTATTTTGAGCTATAACACCCTAAAATTGAAAAGCATTTGAAATGAACTCTGAAAAGGTTGAAAGTTGGCATGGTATCATCATTTCATCCACATAGCATGTGCAAGAAAGTTGAGAGGGTTACGGCAAAAACTGGATGCACTTCGTGTACAAAACAGACAATCTCTTTCAAAGTATCAGGATTTCATACGGAAACTCGTCTGTTACAAAGGGATTTCATTTTTTAAAACTTATTTGAACTCCTGACTTTTTGTGTGTTCAAAATGCACCATCCAAAGCCACATCATCATTTTTCAATCCTTTCTGACTTCCTTTGTTATTTTTCATGCATTTACTAATTATTTTGAGCTATAAGACCCTAAAATTGAAAAGCATTTCAAATGAACTTGAAAAGGTTGAAAGTTGGCATGGTATCATCATTTCATCCACATAGCATGTGCAAGAAAGTTGAGAGGGTTACGGCAAAAACTGGATGCTCTTCGTGTACAAAACGGAGAATCTCTCTCAAAGTATCAGGATTTCATACGGAAACTCGTCTGTTACAAAGGGATTTCATTTTTTAAAACTTATTTGAACTCCTGACTTTTTGTGTGTTCAAAATGCATCATCCAAAGCCACATCATCATTTTTCAATCCTTTCTGACTTCATTTGTTATTTTTCATGCATTTACTAATTATTTTGAGCTACAAGACCCTAAAATTGAAAAGCATTTGAAATGAACTCCGAAAAGGTTGAAAGTTGGCATGGTATCATCATTTCATCCACATAGCATGTGCAAGAAAGTTGAGAGGGTTACGGCAAAAACTGGATGCACTTCGTGTACAAAACAGACAATCTCTCTCAAAGTATCAGGATTTCATACGGAAACTCGTCTGTTACAAAGGGATTTCATTTTTTAAAACTTATTTGAACTCCTGACTTTTTGTGTGTTCAAAATGTACCATCCAAAGCCACATCATCATTTTTCAATCCTTTCTGACTTCATTTGTTATTTTTCATGCATTTACTAATTATTTTGAGCTATAAGACCCTAAAATTGAAAAGCATTTGAAATGAACTTTGAAAAGGTTGAAAGTTGGCATGGTATCATCATTTCATCCACATAGCATGTGCAAGAAAGTTGAGAGGGTTACGGCAAAAACTGGATGCACTTCGTGTACAAAACGGACAATCTCTTTCAAAGTATTAGGATTTCATACGGAAACTCGTCTGTTACAAAGGGATTTCATTTTTTAAAACTTATTTGAACTTCTGACTTTTTGTGTGTTCAAAATGCACCATCCAAAGCCACATCATCATTTTTCAATCCTTTCTGACTTCATTTGTTATTTTTCATGCATTTACTAATTATTTTGAGCTATAAGACCCTAAAATTGAAAAGCATTTCAAATGAACTCTGAAATGGTTGAAAGTTGGCATGGTATCATCATTTCATCCACATAGCATGTGCAAGAAAGTTGAGAGGGTTACGGCAAAAACTGGATGCACTTCGTGTACAAAACGGACAATCTCTTTCAAAGTATCAGGATTTCATACGGAAACTCGTCTGTTACAAAGGGATTTCATTTTTTAAAACTTATTTGAACTCTTGACTTTTTGTGAGTTCAAAATGCACCATTCAAAGCCACATCATCATTTGTCAATCCTTTTTGACTTCATTTGTTATTTTTCATACATTACTAATTATTTTGAGCTATAAGACCCTAAAATTGAAAAGCATTTCAAATGAACTTGAAAAGGTTGAAAGTTGGCATGGTATCATCATTTCATCCACATAGCATGTGCAAGAAAGTTGAGAGGGTTACGGCAAAAACTGGATGCACTTCGTGTACAAAACGGACAATCTCTCTCAAAGTATCAGGATTTCATACGGAAACTTGTCTGTTACAAAGGGATTTCATTTTTTAAAACTTATTTGAACTCCTGACTTTTTGTGTGTTCAAAATGCACCATCCAAAGGAAATCATCATTTTTCAATCCTTTCTGACTTCATTTGTTATTTTTCATGCATTTACTAATTATTTTGAGCTATAAGACCCTAAAATTGAAAAACATTTGAAATGAACTCTGAAAAGGTTGAAAGTTGGCATGGTATCATCATTTCATCCACATAGCATGTGCAAGAAAGTTGAGAGGGTTACGGCAAAACCTGGATGCACTTCGTGTACAAAAGGGACAATCTCTTTCAAAGTATCATGATTTCATACGGAAACTCGTCTGTTACAAAGGGATGTCATTTTTTAAAACTTATTTGAACTCCTGACTTTTTGTGTGTTCAAAATGCACCATCCAAAGCCACATCATCATTTTTCAATCCTTTCTGACTTCATTTGTTATTTTTCATGCATTTACTAATTATTTTGAGCTATAAGACCCTAAAATTGAAAAGCATTTCAAATGAACTTGAAAAGGTTGAAAGTTGGCATGGTATCATCATTTCATGCACATAGCATGTGCAAGAAAGTTGAGAGGGTTACGGCAAAAACTGGATGCACTTCGTGTACAAAACGGACAATCTCTCTCAAAGTATCAGGATTTCATACGGAAACTCGTCTGTTACAAAGGGATTTCATTTTTCAAAATTTATTTGAACTCCTGACTTTTTGTGTGTTCAAAATGCACCATCCAAAGCCACATCATCATTTTTCAATCCTTTCTGACTTCATTTGTTATTTTTCATGCATTTACTAATTATTTTGAGCTATAAGACCCTAAAATTGAAAAGCATTTGAAATGAACTCTGAAAAGGTTGAAAGTTGGCATGGTATCATCATTTCATCCACATAGCATGTGCAAGAAAGTTGAGAGGGTTACGGCAAAAACTGGATGCACTTCGTGTACAAAAGGGACAATCTCTTTCAAAGTATCATGATTTCATACGGAAACTCGTCTGTTACAAAGGGATTTCATTTTTTAAAACTTATTTGAACTCCTGACTTTTTGTCAGTTGAAAATGCACCATCCAAAGCCACATCATCATTTTTCAATCCTTTCTGACTTCATTTGTTATTTTTCATGCATTTACTAATTATTTTGAGCTATAAGACCCGAAAATTGAAAAGCATTTCAAATGAACTTGAAAAGGTTGAAAGTTGGCATGGTATCATCATTTCATCCACATAGCATGTGCAAGAAAGTTGAGAGGGTTACGGCAAAAACTGGATGCACTTCGTGTACAAAACGGACAATCTCTCTCAAAGTATCAGGATTTCATACGGAAACTCGTCTGTTACAAAGGGATTTCATTTTTTAAAACTTATTTGAACTCCTGACTTTTTGTGTGTTCAAAATGCACCATCCAAAGCCACATCATCATTTTTCAATCCTTTCTGACTTGATTTGTTATTTTTCATGCATTTACTAATTATTTTGAGCTATAAGACCCTAAAATTGAAAAGCATTTCGAATGAACTCTGAAAAGGTTGAAAGTTGGCATGGTATCATCATTTCATGCACATAGCATGTGCAAAAAGTTGAGAGGGTTACGGCAAAAACTGGATGCACTTCGTGTACAAAACGGACAATCTCTCTCAAAGTATCAGGATTTCATATGGAAACTCGTCTGTTACAAAGGGATTTCATTTTTAAAACTTATTTGAACTCTTGACTTTTTGTGAGTTCAAAATGCACCATTCAAAGCCACATCATCATTTTTCAATCCTTTCTGACTTCATTTGTTATTTTTTTCATGCATTTACTAATTATTTTGAGCTATAGGACCCTAAAATTGAAAAGCATTTCAAATGAACTCTGAAAAGGTTGAAAGTTGGCATGGTATCATAATTTCATCCACATAGCATGTGCAAGAAAGTTGAGAGGGTTACGGCAAAAACTGGATGCACTTCGTGTACAAAACGGACAATCTCTTTCAAAGTATCAGGATTTCATATGGAAACTCGTCTGTTACAAAGGGATTTCATTTTTTAAAACTTATTTGAACTCCTGACTTTTTGTGTGTTCAAAATGCACCATTCAAAGCCACATCATCATTTTTCAATCCTTTCTGACTTCATTTGTTATTTTTCATGCATTTACTAATTATTTTGAGCTACAAGACCCTAAAATTGAAAAGCATTTCAAATGAACTCTGAAAAGGTTGAAAGTTGGCATGGTATCATCATTTCATCCACATAGCATGTGCAAAAAGTTGAGAGGGTTACGGCAAAAACTGGATGCACTTCGTGTACAAAACGGACAATCTCTCTCAAAGTATCAGGATTTCATATGGAAACTCGTCTGTTACAAAGGGATTTCATTTTAAAACTTATTTGAACTCTTGACTTTTTGTGAGTTCAAAATGCACCATTCAAAGCCACATCATCATTTTTCAATCCTTTCTGACTTCATTTGTTATTTTTTCATGCATTTACTAATTATTTTGAGCTATAAGACCCTAAAATTGAAAAGCATTTCAAATGAACTCTGAAAAGGTTGAAAGTTGGCATGGTATCATAATTTCATCCACATAGCATGCGCAAGAAAGTTGAGAGGGTTACGGCAAAAACTGGATGCACTTCGTGTACAAAACGGACAATCTCTTTCAAAGTATCAGGATTTCATATGGAAACTCGTCTGTTACAAAGGGATTTCATTTTTTAAAACTTATTTGAACTCCTGACTTTTTGTGTGTTCAAAATGCACCATTCAAAGCCACATCATCATTTTTCAATCCTTTCTGACTTCATTTGTTATTTTTCATGCATTTACTAATTATTTTGAGCTATAAGACCCTAAAATTGAAAAGCATTTCAAATAAACTCTGAAAAGGTTGAAAGTTGGCATGGTATCATCATTTCATCCACATAGCATGTGCAAGAAAGTTGAGAGGGTTACAGAAAAAATTGGATGCATTTCGTGTACAAAATGGACAATCTCTTTCAAAGTATCATGATTTCATACGGAAACTCGTCTATTACAAAGGGATTTCATTTTTTAAAACTTATTTGAACTCCTGACTTTTTGTGTGTTCAAAATGCACCATCCAAAGCCACATCATCATTTTTCAATCCTTTCTGACTTTGTTTGTTATTTTTCATGCATTTACTAATTATTTTGAGCTATAAGACCCAAAAATTGAAAAGCATTTCAAATGAACTCTGAAAAGGTTGAAAGTTGGCATGGTATGATAATTTCATCCACATAGCATGTGCAAGAAAGTTGAGAGGGTTACGGCAAAAACTGGATGCACTTCGTGTACAAAAGGGACAATCTCTTTCAAAGTATCAGGATTTCATACGGAAACTCGTCTGTTACAAAGGGATTTCATTTTTTAAAACTTATTTGAACTCTTGACTTTTTGTGAGTTCAAAATGCACCATTCAAAGCCACATCATCATTTTTCAATCCTTTCTGACTTCATTTGTTATTTTTCATGCATTTACTAATTATTTTGAGCTATAAGACCCTAAAATTGAAAAGCATTTCAAATGAACTCTGAAAAGGTTGAAAGTTGGCATGGTATCATCATTTCATCCACATAGCATGTGCAAGAAAGTTGAGAGGGTTACGGCAAAAACTGGATGCACTTCGTGTACAAAACGGACAATCTCTCTCAAAGTATCAGGATTTCATACGGAAACTCGTCTGTTACAAAGGGATTTCATTTTTTTAAACTTATTTGAACTCCTGACTTTTTGTGTGTTCAAAATGCACCATCCAAAGCCACATCATCATTTTTCAATCCTTTCTGACTTCATTTGTTATTTTTCATGCATTTACTAATTATTTTGAGCTATAAGACCCTAAAATTGAAAAGCATTTGAAATGAACTCTGAAAAGGTTGAAAGTTGGCATGGTATCATCATTTCATCCACATAGCATGTGCAAGAAAGTTGAGAGGGTTACGGCAAAAACTGGACGCACATCATGTACAAAACGGACAATCTCTTTCAAAGTATCAGGATTTCATACGGAAACTCGTCTGTTACAAAGGGTTGTCATTTTTTAAAACTTATTTGAACTCCTGACTTTTTGTGAGTTCAAAATGCACCATTCAAAGCCACATCATCATTTTTCAATCCTTTCCGACTTTGTTTGTTATTTTTCATGCATTATTAATTATTTTGAGCTATAAGACCCTAAAATTGAAAAGCATTTCAATGAACTCTGAAAAGGTTGAAAGTTGGCATGGTATCATCATTTCATCCACATAGCATGTTCAAGAAAGTTGAGAGGGTTACGGCAAAAACTGGATGCACTTCTTGTACAAAATGGACAATCTCTTTCAAAGTATCAGGATTTCATACGGAAACTCGTCTGTTACAAAGGGATTTCATTTTTTAAAACTTATTTGAACTCCTGACTTTTTGTGAGTTCAAAATGCACCATCCAAAGCCAAATCATCATTTTACAATCCTTTCTGACTTCATTTGTTATTTTTCATGCATTTACTAATTATTTTGAGCTATAAGACCCTAAAATTGAAAAGCATTTCAAATGAACTCTGAAAAGGTTGAAAGTTGGCATGGTATCATCATTTCATCCACATAGCATGTGCAAGAAAGTTGAGAGGGTTACGGCAAAAACTGGATGCACTTCGTGTACAAAACGGACAATCTCTCTCAAAGTATCAGGATTTCATACGGAAACTCGTCTGTTACAAAGGGATTTCATTTTTTAAAACTTATTTGAACTCCTGACTTTTTGTGTGTTCAAAATGCACCATCCAAAGCCACATCATCATTTTTCAATCCTTTCTGACTTCATTTGTTATTTTTCATGCATTTACTAATTATTTTGAGCTATAAGACCCTAAAATTGAAAAGCATTTCAAATGAACTCTGAAAAGGTTGAATGTTGGCATGGTATCATCATTTCATCCACATACCATGTGCAAAAAGTTGAGAGGGTTACGGCAAAAACTGGATGCACTTCGTGTACAAAACGGACAATCTCTCTCAAAGTATCAGGATTTCATATGGAAACTCGTCTGTTACAAAGGGATTTCATTTTTAAAACTTATTTGAACTCTTGACTTTTTGTGAGTTCAAAATGCACCATTCAAAGCCACATCATCATTTTTCAATCCTTTCTGACTTCATTTGTTATTTTTTCATGCATTTACTAATTATTTTGAGCTATAAGACCCTAAAATTGAAAAGCATTTCAAATGAACTCTGAAAAGGTTGAAAGTTGGCATGGTATCATAATTTCATCCACATAGCATGTGCAAGAAAGTTGAGAGGGTTACGGCAAAAACTGGATGCACTTCGTGTACAAAACGGACAATCTCTTTCAAAGTATCAGGATTTTATATGGAAACTCGTCTGTTACAAAGGGATTTCATTTTTTAAAACTTATTTGAACTCCTGACTTTTTGTGTGTTCAAAATGCACCATTCAAAGCCACATCATCATTTTTCAATCCTTTCTGACTTCATTTGTTATTTTTTTCATGCATTTACTAATTATTTTGAGCTATAGGACCCTAAAATTGAAAAGCATTTCAAATGAACTCTGAAAAGGTTGAAAGTTGGCATGGTATCATAATTTCATCCACATAGCATGTGCAAGAAAGTTGAGAGGGTTACGGCAAAAACTGGATGCACTTCGTGTACAAAACGGACAATCTCTTTCAAAGTATCAGGATTTCATATGGAAACTCGTCTGTTACAAAGGGGTTTCATTTTTTAAAACTTATTTGAACTCCTGACTTTTTGTGTGTTCAAAATGCACCATTCAAAGCCACATCATCATTTTTCAATCCTTTCTGACTTCATTTGTTATTTTTCATGCATTTACTAATTATTTTGAGCTATAAGACCCTAAAATTGAAAAGCGTTTCAAATGAACTCTGGAAAGGTTGAAAGTTGGCATGGTATCATCATTTCATCCACATAGCATGTGCAAAAAGTTGAGAGGGTTACTGCAAAAACTGGATGCACTTCGTGTACAAAACGGACAATCTCTCTCAAAGTATCAGGATTTCATATGGAAACTCGTCTGTTACAAAGGGATTTCATTTTTAAAACTTATTTGAACTCTTGACTTTTTGTGAGTTCAAAATGCACCATTCAAAGCCACATCATCATTTTTCAATCCTTTCTGACTTCATTTGTTATTTTTTCATGCATTTACTAATTATTTTGAGCTATAAGACCCTAAAATTGAAAAGCATTTCAAATGAACTCTGAAAAGGTTGAAAGTTGGCATGGTATCATAATTTCATCCACATAGCATGTGCAAGAAAGTTGAGAGGGTTACGGCAAAAACTGGATGCACTTCGTGTACAAAACGGACAATCTCTTTCAAAGTATCAGGATTTCATATGGAAACTCGTCTGTTACAAAGGGATTTCATTTTTTAAAACTTATTTGAACTCCTGACTTTTTGTGTGTTCAAAATGCACCATTCAAAGCCACATCATCATTTTTCAATCCTTTCTGACTTCATTTGTTATTTTTCATGCATTTACTAATTATTTTGAGCTATAAGACCCTAAAATTGAAAAGCATTTCAAATAAACTCTGAAAAGGTTGAAAGTTGGCATGGTATCATCATTTCATCCACATAGCATGTGCAAGAAAGTTGAGAGGGTTACAGAAAAAATTGGATGCATTTCGTGTACAAAATGGACAATCTCTTTCAAAGTATCATGATTTCATACGGAAACTCGTCTATTACAAAGGGATTTCATTTTTTAAAACTTATTTGAACTCCTGACTTTTTGTGTGTTCAAAATGCACCATCCAAAGCCACATCATCATTTTTCAATCCTTTCTGACTTTGTTTGTTATTTTTCATGCATTTACTAATTATTTTGAGCTATAAGACCCAAAAATTGAAAAGCATTTCAAATGAACTCTGAAAAGGTTGAAAGTTGGCATGGTATGATAATTTCATCCACATAGCATGTGCAAGAAAGTTGAGAGGGTTACGGCAAAAACTGGATGCACTTCGTGTACAAAAGGGACAATCTCTTTCAAAGTATCAGGATTTCATACGGAAACTCGTCTGTTACAAAGGGATTTCATTTTTTAAAACTTATTTGAACTCTTGACTTTTTGTGAGTTCAAAATGCACCATTCAAAGCCACATCATCATTTTTCAATCCTTTCTGACTTCATTTGTTATTTTTCATGCATTTACTATTATTTTGAGCTATAAGACCCTAAAATTGAAAAGCATTTCAAATGAACTCTGAAAAGGTTGAAAGTTGGCATGGTATCATCATTTCATCCACATAGCATGTGCAAGAAAGTTGAGAGGGTTACGGCAAAAACTGGATGCACTTCGTGTACAAAACGGACAATCTCTCTCAAAGTATCAGGATTTCATACGGAAACTCGTCTGTTACAAAGGGATTTCATTTTTTTAAACTTATTTGAACTCCTGACTTTTTGTGTGTTCAAAGTGCACCATCCAAAGCCACATCATCATTTTTCAATCCTTTCTGACTTCATTTGTTATTTTTCATGCATTTACTAATTATTTTGAGCTATAAGACCCTAAAATTGAAAAGCATTTGAAATGAACTCTGAAAAGGTTGAAAGTTCGCATGGTATCATCATTTCATCCACATAGCATGTGCAAGAAAGTTGAGAGGGTTACGGCAAAAACTGGACGCACATCATGTACAAAACGGACAATCTCTTTCAAAGTATCAGGATTTCATATGGAAACTCGTCTGTTACAAAGGGTTGTCATTTTTTAAAACTTATTTGAACTCCTGACTTTTTGTGAGTTCAAAATGCACCATTCAAAGCCACATCATCATTTTTCAATCCTTTCTGACTTTGTTTGTTATTTTTCATGCATTATTAATTATTTTGAGCTATAAGACCCTAAAATTGAAAAGCATTTCAATGAACTCTGAAAAGGTTGAAAGTTGGCATGGTATCATCATTTCATCCACATAGCATGTGCAAGAAAGTTGAGAGGGTTACGGCAAAAACTGGATGCACTTCTTGTACAAAATGGACAATCTCTTTCAAAGTATCAGGATTTCATACGGAAACTCGTCTGTTACAAAGGGATTTCATTTTTTAAAACTTATTTGAACTCCTGACTTTTTGTGAGTTCAAAATGCACCATCCAAAGCCAAATCATCATTTTACAATCCTTTCTGACTTCATTTGTTATTTTTCATGCATTTACTAATTATTTTGAGCTATAAGACCCTAAAATTGAAAAGCATTTCAAATGAACTCTGAAAAGGTTGAAAGTTGGCATGGTATCATCATTTCATCCACATAGCATGTGCAAGAAAGTTGAGAGGGTTACGGCAAAAACTGGATGCACTTCGTGTACAAAACGGACAATCTCTCTCAAAGTATCAGGATTTCATACGGAAACTCGTTTGTTACAAAGGGATTTCATTTTTTAAAACTTATTTGAACTCCTGACTTTTTGTGTGTTCAAAATGCACCATCCAAAGCCACATCATCATTTTTCAATCCTTTCTGACTTCATTTGTTATTTTTCATGCATTTACTAATTATTTTGAGCTATAAGACCCTAAAATTGAAAAGCATTTCAAATGAACTCTGAAAAGGTTGAATGTTGGCATGGTATCATCATTTCATCCACATACCATGTGCAAAAAGTTGAGAGGGTTACGGCAAAAACTGGATGCACTTCGTGTACAAAACGGACAATCTCTCTCAAAGTATCAGGATTTCATATGGAAACTCGTCTGTTACAAAGGGATTTCATTTTTAAAACTTATTTGAACTCTTGACTTTTTGTGAGTTCAAAATGCACCATTCAAAGCCACATCATCATTTTTCAATCCTTTCTGACTTCATTTGTTATTTTTTCATGCATTTACTAATTATTTTGAGCTATAAGACCCTAAAATTGAAAAGCATTTCAAATGAACTCTGAAAAGGTTGAAAGTTGGCATGGTATCATAATTTCATCCACATAGCATGTGCAAGAAAGTTGAGAGGGTTACGGCAAAAACTGGATGCACTTCGTGTACAAAACGGACAATCTCTTTCAAAGTATCAGGATTTCATATGGAAACTCGTCTGTTACAAAGGGATTTCATTTTTTAAAACTTATTTGAACTCCTGACTTTTTGTGTGTTCAAAATGCACCATTCAAAGCCACATCATCATTTTTCAATCCTTTCTGACTTCATTTGTTATTTTTTTCATGCATTTACTAATTATTTTGAGCTATAGGACCCTAAAATTGAAAAGCATTTCAAATGAACTCTGAAAAGGTTGAAAGTTGGCATGGTATCATAATTTCATCCACATAGCATGTGCAAGAAAGTTGAGAGGGTTACGGCAAAAACTGGATGCACTTCGTGTACAAAACGGACAATCTCTTTCAAAGTATCAGGATTTCATATGGAAACTCGTCTGTTACAAAGGGGTTTCATTTTTTAAAACTTATTTGAACTCCTGACTTTTTGTGTGTTCAAAATGCACCATTCAAAGCCACATCATCATTTTTCAATCCTTTCTGACTTCATTTGTTATTTTTCATGCATTTACTAATTATTTTGAGCTATAAGACCCTAAAATTGAAAAGCGTTTCAAATGAACTCTGGAAAGGTTGAAAGTTGGCATGGTATCATCATTTCATCCACATAGCATGTGCAAAAAGTTGAGAGGGTTACTGCAAAAACTGGATGCACTTCGTGTACAAAACGGACAATCTCTCTCAAAGTATCAGGATTTCATATGGAAACTCGTCTGTTACAAAGGGATTTCATTTTTAAAACTTATTTGAACTCTTGACTTTTTGTGAGTTCAAAATGCACCATTCAAAGCCACATCATCATTTTTCAATCCTTTCTGACTTCATTTGTTATTTTTTCATGCATTTACTAATTATTTTGAGCTATAAGACCCTAAAATTGAAAAGCATTTCAAATGAACTCTGAAAAGGTTGAAAGTTGGCATGGTATCATAATTTCATCCACATAGCATGTGCAAGAAAGTAGAGAGGGTTACGGCAAAAACTGGATGCACTTCGTGTACAAAACGGACAATCTCTTTCAAAGTATCAGGATTTCATATGGAAACTCGTCTGTTACAAAGGGATTTCATTTTTTAAAACTTATTTGAACTCCTGACTTTTTGTGTGTTCAAAATGCACCATTCAAAGCCACATCATCATTTTTCAATCCTTTCTGACTTCATTTGTTATTTTTCATGCATTTACTAATTATTTTGAGCTATAAGACCCTAAAATTGAAAAGCATTTCAAATAAACTCTGAAAAGGTTGAAAGTTGGCATGGTATCATCATTTCATCCACATAGCATGTGCAAGAAAGTTGAGAGGGTTACGGAAAAAATTGGATGCATTTCGTGTACAAAATGGACAATCTCTTTCAAAGTATCATGATTTCATACGGAAACTCGTCTATTACAAAGGGATTTCATTTTTTAAAACTTATTTGAACTCCTGACTTTTTGTGTGTTCAAGATGCACCATCCAAAGCCACATCATCATTTTTCAATCCTTTCTGACTTTGTTTGTTATTTTTCATGCATTTACTAATTATTTTGAGCTATAAGACCCAAAAATTGAAAAGCATTTCAAATGAACTCTGAAAAGGTTGAAAGTTGGCATGGTATGATAATTTCATCCACATAGCATGTGCAAGAAAGTTGAGAGGGTTACGGCAAAAACTGGATGCACTTCGTGTACAAAACGGACAATCTCTTTCAAAGTATCAGGATTTCATACGGAAACTCGTCTGTTACAAAGGGATTTCATTTTTTAAAACTTATTTGAACTCTTGACTTTTTGTGAGTTCAAAATGCACCATTCAAAGCCACATCATCATTTTTCAATCCTTTCTGACTTCATTTGTTATTTTTCATGCATTTACTAATTATTTTGAGCTATAAGACCCTAAAATTGAAAAGCATTTCAAATGAACTCTGAAAAGGTTGAAAGTTGGCATGGTATCATCATTTCATCCACATAGCATGTGCAAGAAAGTTGAGAGGGTTACGGCAAAAACTGGATGCACTTCGTGTACAAAACGGACAATCTCTCTCAAAGTATCAGGATTTCATACGGAAACTCGTCTGTTACAAAGGGATTTCATTTTTTAAAACCTATTTGAACTCCTGACTTTTTGTGTGTTCAAAATGCACCATCCAAAGCCACATCATCATTTTTCAATCCTTTCTGACTTCATTTGTTATTTTTCATGCATTTACTAATTATTTTGAGCTATAAGACCCTAAAATTGAAAAGCATTTGAAATGAACTCTGAAAAGGTTGAAAGTTGGCATGGTATCATCATTTCATCCACATAGCATGTGCAAGAAAGTTGAGAGGGTTACGGCAAAAACTGGACGCACATCATGTACAAAACGGACAATCTCTTTCAAAGTATCAGGATTTCATACGGAAACTCGTCTGTTACAAAGGGTTGTCATTTTTTAAAACTTATTTGAACTCCTGACTTTTTGTGAGTTCAAAATGCACCATTCAAAGCCACATCATCATTTTTCAATCCTTTCTGACTTTGTTTGTTATTTTTCATGCATTATTAATTATTTTGAGCTATAAGACCCTAAAATTGAAAAGCATTTCAATGAACTCTGAAAAGGTTGAAAGTTGGCATGGTATCATCATTTCATCCACATAGCATGTGCAAGAAAGTTGAGAGGGTTACGGCAAAAACTGGATGCACTTCTTGTACAAAATGGACAATCTCTTTCAAAGTATCAGGATTTCATACGGAAACTCGTCTGTTACAAAGGGATTTCATTTTTTAAAACTTATTCGAACTCCTGACTTTTTGTGAGTTCAAAATGCACCATCCAAAGCCAAATCATCATTTTTCAATCCTTTCTGACTTCATTTGTTATTTTTCATGCATTTACTAATTATTTTGAGCTATAAGACCCTAAAATTGAAAAGCATTTCAAATGAACTCTGAAAAGTTTGAAAGTTGGCATGGTATCATCATTTCATCCACATAGCATGTGCAAGAAAGTTGAGTGGGTTACGGCAAAAACTGGATGCACTTCGTGTACAAAACGGACAATCTCTCTCAAAGTATCAGGATTTCATACGGAAACTCGTCTGTTACAAAGGGATTTCATTTTTTAAAACTTATTTGAACTCCTGACTTTTTGTGTGTTCAAAATGCACCATCCAAAGCCACATCATCATTTTTCAATCCTTTCTGACTTCATTTGTTATTTTTCATGCATTTACTAATTATTTTGAGCTATAAGACCCTAAAATTGAAAAGCATTTCAAATGAACTCTGAAAAGGTTGAAAGTTGGCATGGTATCATCATTTCATCCACATAGCATGTGCAAAAAGTTGAGAGGGTTACGGCAAAAACTGGATGCACTTCGTGTACAAAACGGACAATCTCTCTCAAAGTATCAGGATTTCATATGGAAACTCGTCTGTTACAAAGGGATTTCATTTTCAAAACTTATTTGAACTCTTGACATTTTGTGAGTTCAAAATGCACCATTCAAAGCCACATCATCATTTTTCAATCCTTTCTGACTTCATTTGTTATTTTTTCATGCATTTACTAATTATTTTGAGCTATAAGACCCTAAAATTGAAAAGCATTTCAAATGAACTCTGAAAAGGTTGAAAGTTGGCATGGTATCATCATTTCATCCACATAGCATGTGCAAGAAAGTTGAGAGGGTTACGGCAAAAACTGGATGCACTTCTTGTACAAAATGGACAATCTCTTTCAAAGTATCAGGATTTCATACGGAAACTCGTCTGTTACAAAGGGATTTCATTTTTTAAAACTTATTTGAACTCCTGACTTTTTGTGAGTTCAAAATGCACCATCCAAAGCCAAATCATCATTTTTCAATCCTTTCTGACTTCATTTGTTATTTTTCATGCATTTACTAATTATTTTGAGCTATAAGACCCTAAAATTGAAAAGCATTTCAAATGAACTCTGAAAAGGTTGAAAGTTGGCATGGTATCATCATTTCATCCACATAGCATGTGCAAGAAAGTTGAGTGGGTTACGGCAAAAACTGGATGCACCTCGTGTACAAAACGGACAATCTCTCTCAAAGTATCAGGATTTCATACGGAAACTCGTCTGTTACAAAGGGATTTCATTTTTTAAAACTTATTTGAACTGCTGACTTTTTGTGTGTTCAAAATGCACCATCCAAAGCCACATCATCATTTTTCAATCCTTTCTGACTTCATTTGTTATTTTTCATGCATTTACTAATTATTTTGAGCTATAAGACCCTAAAATTGAAAAGCATTTCAAATGAACTCTGAAAAGGTTGAAAGTTGGCATGGTATCATCATTTCATCCACATAGCATGTGCAAAAAGTTGAGAGGGTTACGGCAAAAACTGGATGCACTTCGTGTACAAAACGGACAATCTCTCTCAAAGTATCAGGATTTCATATGGAAACTCGTCTGTTACAAAGGGATTTCATTTTTAAAACTTATTTGAACTCTTGACTTTTTGTGAGTTCAAAATGCACCATTCAAAGCCACATCATCATTTTTCAATCCTTTCTGACTTCATTTGTTATTTTTTCATGCATTTACTAATTATTTTGAGCTATAAGACCCTAAAATTGAAAAGCATTTCAAATGAACTCTGAAAAGGTTGAAAGTTGGCATGGTATCATCATTTCATCCACATAGCATGTGCAAGAAAGTTGAGAGGGTTACGGCAAAAACTGGATGCACTTCGTGTACAAAACGGACAATCTCTTTCAAAGTATCAGGATTTCATATGGAAACTCGTCTGTTACAAAGGGATTTCATTTTTTAAAACTTATTTGAACTCCTGACTTTTTGTGTGTTCAAAATGCACCATTCAAAGCCACATCATCATTTTTCAATCCTTTCTGACTTCATTTGTTATTTTTCATGCATTTACTAATTATTTTGAGCTATAAGACCCTAAAATTGAAAAGCATTTCAAATAAACTCTGAAAAGGTTGAAAGTTGGCATGGTATCATCATTTCATCCACATAGCATGTGCAAGAAAGTTGAGAGGGTTACGGAAAAAATTGGATGCATTTCGTGTACAAAATGGACAATCTCTTTCAAAGTATCATGATTTCATACGGAAACTCGTCTATTACAAAGGGGTTTCATTTTTTAAAACTTATTTGAACTCCTGACTTTTTGTGTGTTCAAAATGCACCATCCAAAGCCACATCATCATTTTTCAATCCTTTCTGACTTTGTTTGTTATTTTTCATGCATTTACTAATTATTTTGAGCTATAAGACCCAAAAATTGAAAAGCATTTCAAATGAACTCTGAAAAGGTTGAAAGTTGGCATGGTACGATAATTTCATCCACATAGCATGTGCAAGAAATTTGAGACGGTTACGGCAAAAACTGGATGCAGTTCGTGTACAAAACGGACAATCTCTTTCAAAGTATCAGGATTTCATACGGAAACTCGTCTGTTACAAAGGGATTTCATTTTTTAAAACTTATTTGAACTCTTGACTTTTTGTGAGTTCAAAATGCACCATTCAAAGCCACATCATCATTTTTCAATCCTTTCTGACTTCATTTGTTATTTTTCATGCATTTACTAATTATTTTGAGCTATAAGACCCTAAAATTGAAAAGCATTTCAAATGAACTCTGAAAAGGTTGAAAGTTGGCATGGTATCATCATTTCATCCACATAGCATGTGCAAGAAAGTTGAGAGGGTTACGGCAAAAACTGGATGCACTTCGTGTACAAAACGGACAATCTCTCTCAAAGTATCAGGATTTCATACGGAAACTCGTCTGTTACAAAGGGATTTCATTTTCTAAAACTTATTTGAACTCCTGACTTTTTGTGTGTTCAAAATGCACCATCCAAAGCCACATCATCATTTTTCAATCCTTTCTGACTTCATTTGTTATTTTTCATGCATTTACTAATTATTTTGAGCTATAAGACCCTAAAATTGAAAAGCATTTGAAATGAACTCTGAAAAGGTTGAAAGTTGGCATGGTATCATCATTTCATCCACATAGCATGTGCAAGAAAGTTGAGAGGGTTACGGCAAAAACTGGACGCACTTCATGTACAAAACGGACAATCTCTTTCAAAGTATCAGGATTTCATACGGAAACTCGTCTGTTACAAAGGGATGTCATTTTTTAAAACTTATTTGAACTCCAGACTTTTTGTGAGTTCAAAATGCACCATTCAAAGCCACATCATCATTTTTCAATCCTTTCTGACTTTGTTTGTTATTTTTCATGCATTATTAATTATTTTGAGCTATAAGACCCTAAAATTGAAAAGCATTTCAATGAACACTAAAAAGGTTGAAAGTTGGCATGGTATCATCATTTCATCCACATAGCATGTGCAAGAAAGTTGAGTGGGTTACGGCAAAAACTCGATGCACTTCTTGTACAAAATGGACAATCTCTTTCAAAGTATCAGGATTTCATACGGAAACTCGTCTGTTACAAAGGGATTTCATTTTTTAAAACTTATTTGAACTCCTGACTTTTTGTGAGTTCAAAATGCACCATCCAAAGCCAAATCATCATTTTTCAATCCTTTCTGACTTCATTTGTTATTTTTCATGCATTTACTAATTATTTTGAGCTATAAGACCCTAAAATTGAAAAGCATTTCAAATGAACTCTAAAAAGGTTGAAAGTTGGCATGGTATGATAATTTCATCCACATAGCATGTGCAAGAAAGTTGAGAGGGTTACGGCAAAAACTGGATGCACTTCGTGTACAAAACGGACAATATCTCTCAAAGTATCAGGATTTCATACGGAAACTCGTCTGTTACAAAGGGATTTCATTTTTTAAAACTTATTTGAACTCCTGACTTTTTGTGTGTTCAAAATGCACCATCCAAAGCCACATCATCATTTTTCAATCCTTTCTGACTTCATTTGTTATTTTTCATGCATTTACTAATTATTTTGAGCTATAAGACCCTAAAATTGAAAAGCATTTCAAATGAACTCTGAAAAGGTTGAAAGTTGGCATGGTATCATCATTTCATCCACATAGCATGTGCAAAAAGTTGAGAGGGTTATGGCAAAAACTGGATGCACTTCGTGTACAAAACGGACAATCTCTCTCAAAGTATCAGGATTTCATATGGAAACTCGTCTGTTACAAAGGGATTTCATTTTTAAAACTTATTTGAACTCTTGACTTTTTGTGAGTTCAAAATGCACCATTCAAAGCCACATCATCATTTTTCAATCCTTTCTGACTTCATTTGTTATTTTTTCATGCATTTACTAATTATTTTGAGCTATAAGACCCTAAAATTGAAAAGCATTTCAAATGAACTCTGAAAAGGTTGAAAGTTGGCATGGTATCATAATTTCATCCACATAGCATGTGCAAGAAAGTTGAGAGGGTTACGGCAAAAACTGGATGCACTTCGTGTACAAAACGGACAATCTCTTTCAAAGTATCAGGATTTCATATGGAAACTCGTCTGTTACAAAGGGATTTCATTTTTTAAAACTTATTTGAACTCCTGACTTTTTGTGTGTTCAAAATGCACCATCCAAAGCCACATCATCATTTTTCAATCCTTTCTGACTTCATTTGTTATTTTTCATGCATTTACTAATTATTTTGAGCTATAAGACCCTAAAATTGAAAAGCATTTCAAATGAACTCTGAAAAGGTTGAAAGTTGGCATGGTATCATCATTTCATCCACATAGCATGTGCAAAAAGTTGAGAGGGTTATGGCAAAAACTGGATGCACTTCGTGTACAAAACGGACAATCTCTCTCAAAGTATCAGGATTTCATATGGAAACTCGTCTGTTACAAAGGGATTTCATTTTTAAAACTTATTTGAACTCTTGACTTTTTGTGAGTTCAAAATGCACCATTCAAAGCCACATCATCATTTTTCAATCCTTTCTGACTTCATTTGTTATTTTTTCATGCATTTACTAATTATTTTGAGCTATAAGACCCTAAAATTGAAAAGCATTTCAAATGAACTCTGAAAAGGTTGAAAGTTGGCATGGTATCATAATTTCATCCACATAGCATGTGCAAGAAAGTTGAGAGGGTTACGGCAAAAACTGGATGCACTTCGTGTACAAAATGGACAATCTCTTTCAAAGTATCAGGATTTCATATGGAAACTCGTCTGTTACAAAGGGATTTCATTTTTTAAAACTTATTTGAACTCCTGACTTTTTGTGTGTTCAAAATGCACCATTCAAAGCCACATCATCATTTTTCAATCCTTTCTGACTTCATTTGTTATTTTTCATGCATTTACTAATTATTTTGAGCTATAAGACCCTAAAATTGAAAAGCATTTCAAATGAACTCTGAAAAGGTTGAAAGTTGGCATGGTATCATCATTTCATCCACATAGCATGTGCAAGAAAGTTGAGAGGGTTACGGCAAAAACTGGATGCACTTCGTGTACAAAACGGACAATCTCTTTCAAAGTATCAGGATTTCATATGGAAACTCGTCTGTTACAAAGGGATTTCATTTTTTAAAACTTATTTGAACTCCTGACTTTTTGTGTGTTCAAAATGCACCATTCAAAGCCACATCATCATTTTTCAATCCTTTCTGACTTCATTTGTTATTTTTCATGCATTTACTAATTATTTTGAGCTATAAGACCCTAAAATTGAAAAGCATTTCAAATAAACTCTGAAAAGGTTGAAAGTTGGCATGGTATCATCATTTCATCCACATAGCATGTGCAAGAAAGTTGAGAGGGTTACGGAAAAAATTGGATGCATTTCGTGTACAAAATGGACAATCTCTTTCAAAGTATCATGATTTCATACGGAAACTCGTCTATTACAAAGGGATTTCATTTTTTAAAACTTATTTGAACTCCTGACTTTTTGTGTGTTCAAAATGCACCATCCAAAGCCACATCATCATTTTTCAATCCTTTCTGACTTTGTTTGTTATTTTTCATGCATTTACTAATTATTTTGAGCTATAAGACCCAAAAATTGAAAAGCATTTCAAATGAACTCTGAAAAGGTTGAAAGTTGGCATGGTACGATAATTTCATCCACATAGCATGTGCAAGAAATTTGAGACGGTTACGGCAAAAACTGGATGCAGTTCGTGTACAAAACGGACAATCTCTTTCAAAGTATCAGGATTTCATACGGAAACTCGTCTGTTACAAAGGGATTTCATTTTTTAAAACTTATTTGAACTCTTGACTTTTTGTGAGTTCAAAATGCACCATTCAAAGCCACATCATCATTTTTCAATCCTTTCTGACTTCATTTGTTATTTTTCATGCATTTACTAATTATTTTGAGCTATAAGACCCTAAAGTTGAAAAGCATTTCAAATGAACTCTGAAAAGGTTGAAAGTTGGCATGGTATCATCATTTCATCCACATAGCATGTGCAAGAAAGTTGAGAGGGTTACGGCAAAAACTGGATGCACTTCGTGTACAAAACGGACAATCTCTCTCAAAGTATCAGGATTTCATACGGAAACTCGTCTGTTACAAAGGGATTTCATTTTCTAAAACTTATTTGAACTCCTGACTTTTTGTGTGTTCAAAATGCACCATCCAAAGCCACATCATCATTTTTCAATCCTTTCTGACTTCATTTGTTATTTTTCATGCATTTACTAATTATTTTGAGCTATAAGACCCTAAAATTGAAAAGCATTTGAAATGAACTCTGAAAAGGTTGAAAGTTGGCATGGTATCATCATTTCATCCACATAGCATGTGCAAGAAAGTTGAGAGGGTTACGGCAAAAACTGGACGCACTTCATGTACAAAACGGACAATCTCTTTCAAAGTATCAGGATTTCATACGGAAACTCGTCTGTTACAAAGGGATGTCATTTTTTAAAACTTATTTGAACTCCAGACTTTTTGTGAGTTCAAAATGCACCATTCAAAGCCACATCATCATTTTTCAATCCTTTCTGACTTTGTTTGTTATTTTTCATGCATTATTAATTATTTTGAGCTATAAGACCCTAAAATTGAAAAGCATTTCAATGAACACTAAAAAGTTTGAAAGTTGGCATGGTATCATCATTTCATCCACATAGCATGTGCAAGAAAGTTGAGAGGGTTACGGCAAAAACTGGATGCACTTCTTGTACAAAATGGACAATCTCTTTCAAAGTATCAGGATTTCATACGGAAACTCGTCTGTTACAAAGGGATTTCATTTTTTAAAACTTATTTGAACTCCTGACTTTTTGTGAGTTCAAAATGCACCATCCAAAGCCACATCATCATTTTTCAATCCTTTCTTACTTCATTTGTTATTTTTCATGCATTTACTAATTATTTTGAGCTATAAGACCCTAAAATTGAAAAGCATTTCAAATGAACTCTAAAAAGGTTGAAAGTTGGCATGGTATGATAATTTCATCCACATAGCATGTGCAAGAAAGTTGAGAGGGTTACGGCAAAAACTGGATGCACTTCGTGTACAAAACGGACAATATCTCTCAAAGTATCAGGATTTCATACGGAAACTCGTCTGTTACAAAGGGATGTCATTTTTTAAAACTTATTTGAACTCCAGACTTTTTGTGAGTTCAAAATGCACCATTCAAAGCCACATCATCATTTTTCAATCCTTTCTGACTTTGTTTGTTATTTTTCATGCATTATTAATTATTTTGAGCTATAAGACCCTAAAATTGAAAAGCATTTCAATGAACACTAAAAAGGTTGAAAGTTGGCATGGTATCATCATTTCATCCACATAGCATGTGCAAGAAAGTTGAGAGGGTTACGGCAAAAACTCGATGCACTTCTTGTACAAAATGGACAATCTCTTTCAAAGTATCAGGATTTCATACGGAAACTCGTCTGTTACAAAGGGATTTCATTTTTTAAAACTTATTTGAACTCCTGACTTTTTGTGAGTTCAAAATGCACCATCCAAAGCCAAATCATCATTTTTCAATCCTTTCTGACTTCATTTGTTATTTTTCATGCATTTACTAATTATTTTGAGCTACAAAGGGATGTCATTTTTTAAAACTTATTTGAACTCCAGACTTTTTGTGAGTTCAAAATGCACCATTCAAAGCCACATCATCATTTTTCAATCCTTTCTGACTTTGTTTGTTATTTTTCATGCATTATTAATTATTTTGAGCTATAAGACCCTAAAATTGAAAAGCATTTCAATGAACACTAAAAAGGTTGAAAGTTGGCATGGTATCATCATTTCATCCACATAGCATGTGCAAGAAAGTTGAGAGGGTTACGGCAAAAACTCGATGCACTTCTTGTACAAAATGGACAATCTCTTTCAAAGTATCAGGATTTCATACGGAAACTCGTCTGTTACAAAGGGATTTCATTTTTTAAAACTTATTTGAACTCCTGACTTTTTGTGAGTTCAAAATGCACCATCCAAAGCCAAATCATCATTTTTCAATCCTTTCTGACTTCATTTGTTATTTTTCATGCATTTACTAATTATTTTGAGCTATAAGACCCTAAAGTTGAAAAGCATTTCAAATGAACTCTGAAAAGGTTGAAAGTTGGCATGGTATCATCATTTCATCCACATAGCATGTGCAAGAAAGTTGAGAGGGTTACGGCAAAAACTGGATGCACTTCGTGTACAAAACGGA
This sequence comes from Aegilops tauschii subsp. strangulata, assembly GCF_002575655.3. Classification (NCBI taxonomy): domain Eukaryota; kingdom Viridiplantae; phylum Streptophyta; class Magnoliopsida; order Poales; family Poaceae; genus Aegilops; species Aegilops tauschii. The sequence continues at coordinate 53,026 of NW_027332615.1, forward strand.
CAATCTCTCTCAAAGTATCAGGATTTCATACGGAAACTCGTCTGTTACAAAGGGATTTCATTTTCTAAAACTTATTTGAACTCCTGACTTTTTGTGTGTTCAAAATGCACCATCCAAAGCCACATCATCATTTTTCAATCCTTTCTTACTTCATTTGTTATTTTTCATGCATTTACTAATTATTTTGAGCTATAAGACCCTAAAATTGAAAAGCATTTGAAATGAACTCTGAAAAGGTTGAAAGTTGGCATGGTATCATCATTTCATCCACATAGCATGTGCAAGAAAGTTGAGAGGGTTACGGCAAAAACTGGACGCACTTCATGTACAAAACGGACAATCTCTTTCAAAGTATCAGGATTTCATACGGAAACTCGTCTGTTACAAAGGGATGTCATTTTTTAAAACTTATTTGAACTCCAGACTTTTTGTGAGTTCAAAATGCACCATTCAAAGCCACATCATCATTTTTCAATCCTTTCTGACTTTGTTTGTTATTTTTCATGCATTATTAATTATTTTGAGCTATAAGACCCTAAAATTGAAAAGCATTTCAATGAACACTAAAAAGGTTGAAAGTTGGCATGGTATCATCATTTCATCCACATAGCATGTGCAAGAAAGTTGAGAGGGTTACGGCAAAAACTCGATGCACTTCTTGTACAAAATGGACAATCTCTTTCAAAGTATCAGGATTTCATACGGAAACTCGTCTGTTACAAAGGGATTTCATTTTTTAAAACTTATTTGAACTCCTGACTTTTTGTGAGTTCAAAATGCACCATCCAAAGCCAAATCATCATTTTTCAATCCTTTCTGACTTCATTTGTTATTTTTCATGCATTTACTAATTATTTTGAGCTATAAGACCCTAAAATTGAAAAGCATTTCAAATGAACTCTGAAAAGGTTGAAAGTTGGCATGGTATCATCATTTCATCCACATAGCATGTGCAAAAAGTTGAGAGGGTTACGGCAAAAACTGGATGCACTTCGTGTACAAAACGGACAATCTCTCTCAAAGTATCAGGATTTCATATGGAAACTCGTCTGTTACAAAGGGATTTCATTTTTAAAACTTATTTGAACTCTTGACTTTTTGTGAGTTCAAAATGCACCATTCAAAGCCACATCATCATTTTTCAATCCTTTCTGACTTCATTTGTTATTTTTTCATGCATTTACTAATTATTTTGAGCTATAAGACCCTAAAATTGAAAAGCATTTCAAATGAACTCTGAAAAGGTTGAAAGTTGGCATGGTATCATCATTTCATCCACATAGCATGTGCAAGAAAGTTGAGAGGGTTACGGCAAAAACTGGATGCACTTCGTGTACAAAACGGACAATCTCTTTCAAAGTATCAGGATTTCATATGGAAACTCGTCTGTTACAAAGGGATTTCATTTTCTAAAACTTATTTGAACTCCTGACTTTTTGTGTGTTCAAAATGCACCATTCAAAGCCACATCATCATTTTTCAATCCTTTCTGACTTCATTTGTTATTTTTCATGCATTTACTAATTATTTTGAGCTATAAGACCCTAAAATTGAAAAGCATTTCAAATAAACTCTGAAAAGGTTGAAAGTTGGCATGGTATCATCATTTCATCCACATAGCATGTGCAAGAAAGTTGAGAGGGTTACGGAAAAAATTGGATGCATTTCGTGTACAAAATGGACAATCTCTTTCAAAGTATCATGATTTCATACGGAAACTCGTCTATTACAAAGGGATTTCATTTTTTAAAACTTATTTGAACTCCTGACTTTTTGTGTGTTCAAAATGCACCATCCAAAGCCACATCATCATTTTTCAATCCTTTCTGACTTTGTTTGTTATTTTTCATGCATTTACTAATTATTTTGAGCTATAAGACCCAAAAATTGAAAAGCATTTCAAATGAACTCTGAAAAGGTTGAAAGTTGGCATGGTACGATAATTTCATCCACATAGCATGTGCAAGAAATTTGAGACAGTTACGGCAAAAACTGGATGCAGTTCGTGTACAAAACGGACAATCTCTTTCAAAGTATCAGGATTTCATACGGAAACTCGTCTGTTACAAAGGGATTTCATTTTTTAAAACTTATTTGAACTCTTGACTTTTTGTGAGTTCAAAATGCACCATTCAAAGCCACATCATCATTTTTCAATCCTTTCTGACTTCATTTGTTATTTTTCATGCATTTACTAATTATTTTGAGCTATAAGACCCTAAAGTTGAAAAGCATTTCAAATGAACTCTGAAAAGGTTGAAAGTTGGCATGGTATCATCATTTCATCCACATAGCATGTGCAAGAAAGTTGAGAGGGTTACGGCAAAAACTGGATGCACTTCGTGTACAAAACGGACAATCTCTCTCAAAGTATCAGGATTTCATACGGAAACTCGTCTGTTACAAAGGGATTTCATTTTCTAAAACTTATTTGAACTCCTGACTTTTTGTGTGTTCAAAATGCACCATCCAAAGCCACATCATCATTTTTCAATCCTTTCTTACTTCATTTGTTATTTTTCATGCATTTACTAATTATTTTGAGCTATAAGACCCTAAAATTGAAAAGCATTTGAAATGAACTCTGAAAAGGTTGAAAGTTGGCATGGTATCATCATTTCATCCACATAGCATGTGCAAGAAAGTTGAGAGGGTTACGGCAAAAACTGGACGCACTTCATGTACAAAACGGACAATCTCTTTCAAAGTATCAGGATTTCATACGGAAACTCGTCTGTTACAAAGGGATGTCATTTTTTAAAACTTATTTGAACTCCAGACTTTTTGTGAGTTCAAAATGCACCATTCAAAGCCACATCATCATTTTTCAATCCTTTCTGACTTTGTTTGTTATTTTTCATGCATTATTAATTATTTTGAGCTATAAGACCCTAAAATTGAAAAGCATTTCAATGAACACTAAAAAGGTTGAAAGTTGGCATGGTATCATCATTTCATCCACATAGCATGTGCAAGAAAGTTGAGAGGGTTACGGCAAAAACTCGATGCACTTCTTGTACAAAATGGACAATCTCTTTCAAAGTATCAGGATTTCATACGGAAACTCGTCTGTTACAAAGGGATTTCATTTTTTAAAACTTATTTGAACTCCTGACTTTTTGTGAGTTCAAAATGCACCATCCAAAGCCAAATCATCATTTTTCAATCCTTTCTGACTTCATTTGTTATTTTTCATGCATTTACTAATTATTTTGAGCTATAAGACCCTAAAATTGAAAAGCATTTCAAATGAACTCTAAAAAGGTTGAAAGTTGGCATGGTATGATAATTTCATCCACATAGCATGTGCAAGAAAGTTGAGAGGGTTACGGCAAAAACTGGATGCACTTCGTGTACAAAACGGACAATATCTCTCAAAGTATCAGGATTTCATACGGAAACTCGTCTGTTACAAAGGGATTTCATTTTTTAAAACTTATTTGAACTCCTGACTTTTTGTGTGTTCAAAATGCACCATCCAAAGCCACATCATCATTTTTCAATCCTTTCTGACTTCATTTGTTATTTTTCATGCATTTACTAATTATTTTGAGCTATAAGACCCTAAAATTGAAAAGCATTTCAAATGAACTCTGAAAAGGTTGAAAGTTGGCATGGTATCATCATTTCATCCACATAGCATGTGCAAAAAGTTGAGAGGGTTATGGCAAAAACTGGATGCACTTCGTGTACAAAACGGACAATCTCTCTCAAAGTATCAGGATTTCATTTTTTAAAACTTATTTGAACTCCTGACTTTTTGTGTGTTCAAAATGCACCATCCAAAGCCACATCATCATTTTTCAATCCTTTCTGACTTTGTTTGTTATTTTTCATGCATTTACTAATTATTTTGAGCTATAAGACCCAAAAATTGAAAAGCATTTCAAATGAACTCTGAAAAGGTTGAAAGTTGGCATGGTACGATAATTTCATCCACATAGCATGTGCAAGAAATTTGAGACAGTTACGGCAAAAACTGGATGCAGTTCGTGTACAAAACGGACAATCTCTTTCAAAGTATCAGGATTTCATACGGAAACTCGTCTGTTACAAAGGGATTTCATTTTTTAAAACTTATTTGAACTCTTGACTTTTTGTGAGTTCAAAATGCACCATTCAAAGCCACATCATCATTTTTCAATCCTTTCTGACTTCATTTGTTATTTTTCATGCATTTACTAATTATTTTGAGCTATAAGACCCTCAAGTTGAAAAGCATTTCAAATGAACTCTGAAAAGGTTGAAAGTTGGCATGGTATCATCATTTCATCCACATAGCATGTGCAAGAAAGTTGAGAGGGTTACGGCAAAAACTGGATGCACTTCGTGTACAAAACGGACAATCTCTCTCAAAGTATCAGGATTTCATACGGAAACTCGTCTGTTACAAAGGGATTTCATTTTCTAAAACTTATTTGAACTCCTGACTTTTTGTGTGTTCAAAATGCACCATCCAAAGCCACATCATCATTTTTCAATCCTTTCTTACTTCATTTGTTATTTTTCATGCATTTACTAATTATTTTGAGCTATAAGACCCTAAAATTGAAAAGCATTTGAAATGAACTCTGAAAAGGTTGAAAGTTGGCATGGTATCATCATTTCATCCACATAGCATGTGCAAGAAAGTTGAGAGGGTTACGGCAAAAACTGGACGCACTTCATGTACAAAACGGACAATCTCTTTCAAAGTATCAGGATTTCATACGGAAACTCGTCTGTTACAAAGGGATGTCATTTTTTAAAACTTATTTGAACTCCAGACTTTTTGTGAGTTCAAAATGCACCATTCAAAGCCACATCATCATTTTTCAATCCTTTCTGACTTTGTTTGTTATTTTTCATGCATTATTAATTATTTTGAGCTATAAGACCCTAAAATTGAAAAGCATTTCAATGAACACTAAAAAGGTTGAAAGTTGGCATGGTATCATCATTTCATCCACATAGCATGTGCAAGAAAGTTGAGAGGGTTACGGCAAAAACTCGATGCACTTCTTGTACAAAATGGACAATCTCTTTCAAAGTATCAGGATTTCATACGGAAACTCGTCTGTTACAAAGGGATTTCATTTTTTAAAACTTATTTGAACTCCTGACTTTTTGTGAGTTCAAAATGCACCATCCAAAGCCAAATCATCATTTTTCAATCCTTTCTGACTTCATTTGTTATTTTTCATGCATTTACTAATTATTTTGAGCTATAAGACCCTAAAATTGAAAAGCATTTCAAATGAACTCTAAAAAGGTTGAAAGTTGGCATGGTATGATAATTTCATCCACATAGCATGTGCAAGAAAGTTGAGAGGGTTACGGCAAAAACTGGATGCACTTCGTGTACAAAACGGACAATATCTCTCAAAGTATCAGGATTTCATACGGAAACTCGTCTGTTACAAAGGGATTTCATTTTTTAAAACTTATTTGAACTCCTGACTTTTTGTGTGTTCAAAATGCACCATCCAAAGCCACATCATCATTTTTCAATCCTTTCTGACTTCATTTGTTATTTTTCATGCATTTACTAATTATTTTGAGCTATAAGACCCTAAAATTGAAAAGCATTTCAAATGAACTCTGAAAAGGTTGAAAGTTGGCATGGTATCATCATTTCATCCACATAGCATGTGCAAAAAGTTGAGAGGGTTATGGCAAAAACTGGATGCACTTCGTGTACAAAACGGACAATCTCTCTCAAAGTATCAGGATTTCATATGGAAACTCGTCTGTTACAAAGGGATTTCATTTTTAAAACTTATTTGAACTCTTGACTTTTTGTGAGTTCAAAATGCACCATTCAAAGCCACATCATCATTTTTCAATCCTTTCTGACTTCATTTGTTATTTTTTCATGCATTTACTAATTATTTTGAGCTATAAGACCCTAAAATTGAAAAGCATTTCAAATGAACTCTGAAAAGGTTGAAAGTTGGCATGGTATCATAATTTCATCCACATAGCATGTGCAAGAAAGTTGAGAGGGTTACGGCAAAAACTGGATGCACTTCGTGTACAAAACGGACAATCTCTTTCAAAGTATCAGGATTTCATATGGAAACTCGTCTGTTACAAAGGGATTTCATTTTTAAAACTTATTTGAACTCCTGACTTTTTGTGTGTTCAAAATGCACCATCCAAAGCCACATCATCATTTTTCAATCCTTTCTGACTTCATTTGTTATTTTTCATGCATTTACTAATTATTTTGAGCTATAAGACCCTAAAATTGAAAAGCATTTCAAATGAACTCTGAAAAGGTTGAAAGTTGGCATGGTATCATCATTTCATCCACATAGCATGTGCAAAAAGTTGAGAGGGTTACGGCAAAAACTGGATGCACTTCGTGTACAAAACGGACAATCTCTCTCAAAGTATCAGGATTTCATATGGAAGCTCGTCTGTTACAAAGGGATTTCATTTTTAAAACTTATTTGAACTCTTGACTTTTTGTGAGTTCAAAATGCACCATTCAAAGCCACATCATCATTTTTCAATCCTTTCTGACTTCATTTGTTATTTTTTCATGCATTTACTAATTATTTTGAGCTATAAGACCCTAAAATTGAAAAGCATTTCAAATGAACTCTGAAAAGGTTGAAAGTTGGCATGGTATCATCATTTCATCCACATAGCATGTGCAAGAAAGTTGAGAGGGTTACGGCAAAAACTGGATGCACTTCGTGTACAAAACGGACAATCTCTTTCAAAGTATCAGGATTTCATATGGAAACTCGTCTGTTACAAAGGGATTTCATTTTCTAAAACTTATTTGAACTCCTGACTTTTTGTGTGTTCAAAATGCACCATTCAAAGCCACATCATCATTTTTCAATCCTTTCTGACTTCATTTGTTATTTTTCATGCATTTACTAATTATTTTGAGCTATAAGACCCTAAAATTGAAAAGCATTTCAAATAAACTCTGAAAAGGTTGAAAGTTGGCATGGTATCATCATTTCATCCACATAGCATGTGCAAGAAAGTTGAGAGGGTTACGGCAAAAACTGGATGCACTTCGTGTACAAAATGGACAATCTCTCTCAAAGTATCAGGATTTCATACGGAAACTCGTCTGTTACAAAGGGATTTCATTTTTTAAAACTTATTTGAACTCCTGACTTTTTGTGTGTTCAAAATGCACCATCCAAACCCACATCATCATTTTTCAATCCTTTCTGACTTCATTTGTTATTTTTCATGCATTTACTAATTATTTTGAGCTATAAAACCCTAAAATTGAAAAGCATTTCAAATGAACTCTGAAAAGGTTGAAAGTTGGCATGGTATCATCATTTCATCCACATAGCATGTGCACAAAGTTGAGAGGGTTACGGCAAAAACTGGATGCACTTCGTGTACAAAACGGACAATCTCTCTCAAAGTATCAGGATTTCATATGGAAACTCGTCTGTTACAAAGGGATTTCATTTTTAAAACTTATTTGAACTCTTGACTTTTTGTGAGTTCAAAATGCACCATTCAAAGCCACATCATCATTTTTCAATCCTTTCTGACTTCAGTTGTTATTTTTTCATGCATTTACTAATTATTTTGAGCTATAAGACCCTAAAATTGAAAAGCATTTCAAATGAACTCTGAAAAGGTTGAAAGTTGGCATGGTATCATAATTTCATCCACATAGCATGTGCAAGAAAGTTGAGAGGGGTTACGGCAAAAACTGTGATGCACTTCGTGTACAAAACGGACAATCTCTTTCAAAGTATCAGGATTTCATATGGAAACTCGTCTGTTACAAAGGGATTTCATTTTTTAAAACTTATTTGAACTCCTGACTTTTTGTGTGTTCAAAATGCACCATTCAAAGCCACATCATCATTTTTCAATCCTTTCTGACTTCATTTGTTATTTTTCCTGCATTTACTAATTATTTTGAGCTATAAGACCCTAAAATTGAAAAGCATTTCAAATGAACTCTGAAAAGGTTGAAAGTTGGCATGGTATCATCATTTCATCCACATAGCATGTGCAAAAAGTTGAGAGGGTTACGGCAAAAACTGGATGCACTTCGTGTACAAAACGGACAATCTCTCTCAAAGTATCAGGATTTCATATGGAAACTCGTCTGTTACAAAGGGATTTCATTTTTAAAACTTATTTGAACTCTTGACTTTTTTTGAGTTCAAAATGCACCATTCAAAGCCACGTCATCATTTTTCAATCCTTTCTGACTTCATTTGTTATTTTTTCATGGATTTACTAATTATTTTGAGCTATAAGACCCTAAAATTGAAAAGCATTTCAAATGAACTCTGAAAAGGTTAAAAGTTGGCATGGTATCATAATTTCATCCACATAGCATGTGCAAGAAAGTTGAGAGGGTTACGGCAAAAACTGGATGCACTTCGTGTACAAAACGGACAATCTCTTTCAAAGTATCAGGATTTCATATGGAAACTCGTCTGTTACAAAGGGATTTCATTTTTTAAAACTTATTTGAACTCCTGACTTTTTGTGTGTTCAAAATGCACCATTCAAAGCCACATCATTATTTTTCAATCCTTTCTGACTTCATTTGTTATTTTTCATGCATTTACTAATTATTTTGAGCTATAAGACCCTAAAATTGAAAAGGATTTCAAATAAACTCTGAAAAGGTTGAAAGTTGGCATGGTATCATCATTTCATCCACATAGCATGTGCAAGAAAGTTGAGAGGGTTACGGAAAAAATTGGATGCATTTCGTGTACAAAATGGACAATCTCTTTCAAAGTATCATGATTTCATACGGAAACTCGTCTATTACAAAGGGATTTCATTTTTTAAAACTTATTTGAACTCCTGACTTTTTGTGTGTTCAAAATGCACCGTCCAAAGCCACATCATCATTTTTCAATCCTTTCTGACTTTGTTTGTTATTTTTCATGCATTTACTAATTATTTTGAGCTATAAGACCCAAAAATTGAAAAGCATTTCAAATGAACTCTGAAAAGGTTGAAAGTTGGCATGGTATGATAATTTCATCCACATAGCATGTGCAAGAAAGTTTAGAGGGTTACGGCAAAAACTGGATGCACTTCGTGTACAAAACGGACAATCTCTTTCAAAGTATCAGGATTTCATACGGAAACTCGTCTGTTACAAAGGGATTTCATTTTTTAAAACTTATTTGAACTCTTGACTTTTTTGTGAGTTCAAAATGCACCATTCAAAGTCACATCATCATTTTTCAATCCTTTCTGACTTCATTTGTTATTTTTCATGCATTTACTAATTATTTTGAGCTATAAGACCCTAAAATTGAAAAGCATTTCAAATGAACTCTGAAAAGGTTGAAAGTTGGCATGGTATCATCATTTCATCCACATAGCATGTGCAAGAAAGTTGAGAGGGTTACGGCAAAAACTGGATGCACTTCATGTACAAAACGGACAATCTCTTTCAAGAGTATCAGGATTTCATACGGAAACTCGTCTGTTACAAAGGGATTTCATTTTTTAAAACTTATTTGAACTCATGACTTTTTGTGAGTTCAAAATGCACCATCCAAAGCCAAATCATCATTTTTCAATCCTTTCTGACTTCATTTGTTATTTTTCATGCATTTACTAATTATTTTGAGCTATAAGACCCTAAAATTGAAAAGCATTTCAAATGAACTCTGAAATGGTTGAAAGTTGGCATGGTATCATCATTTCATCCACATAGCATGTGCAAGAAAGTTGAGAGGGTTACGGCAAAAACTGGGATGCACTTCGTGTACAAAACGGACAATCTCTCTCAAAGTATCAGGATTTCATACGGAAACTCGTCTGTTACAAAGGGTTGTCATTTTTTAAAACTTATTTGAACTCCTGACTTTTTGTGTGTTCAAAATGCACCATCCAAAGCCACATCATCATTTTTCAATCCTTTCTGACTTCATTTGTTATTTTTCATGCATTAACTAATTATTTTGAGCTATCAGACCCTAAAATTGAAAAGCATTTCAAATGAACTCTGAAAAGGTTGAAAGTTGGCATGGTATCATAATTTCATCCACATAGCATGTGCAAGAAAGTTGAGAGGGTTACGGCAAAAACTGGATGCACTTCGTGTACAAAACGGACAATCTCTTTCAAAGTATCAGGATTTCATATGGAAACTCGTCTGTTACAAATGGATTTCATTTTTTAAAACTTATTTGAACTCCTGACTTTTGTGGTTGCGTTCAAAATGCACCATTCAAAGCCACATCATCATTTTTCAATCCTTTCTGACTTCATTTGTTATTTTTCATGCATTTACTAATTATTTTGAGCTATAAGACCCTAAAATTGAAAAGCATTTCAAATAAACTCTGAAAAGGTTGAAAGTTGGCATGGTATCATCATTTCATCCACATAGCATGTGCAAGAAAGTTGAGAGGGGTTACGGAAAAAATTGGATGCATTTCGTGTACAAAATGGACAATCTCTTTCAAAGTATCATAATTTCATACGGAGAACTCGTCTATTACAAAGGGATTTCATTTTTTAAAACTTATTTGAACTCCTGACTTTTTGTGTGTTCAAAATGCACCATCCAAAGCCACATCATCATTTTTCAATCCTTTCTGACTTTGTTTGTTATTTTTCATGCATTTACTAATTATTTTGAGCTATAAGACCCAAAAATTGAAAAGCATTTCAAATGAACTCTGAAAAGGTTGAAAGTTGCATGGTATGATAATTTCATCCACATAGCATGTGCAAGAAATTTGAGAGGGTTACGGCAAAAACTGGATGCACTTCGTGTACAAAACGGACAATCTCTTTCAAAGTATCAGGATTTCATACGGAAACTCGTCTGTTACAAAGGGATTTCATTTTTTTAAACTTATTTGAACTCTTGACTTTTTGTGAGTTCAAAATGCACCATTCAAAGCCACATCATCATTTTTCAATCCTTTCTGACTTCATTTGTTATTTTTTCATGCATTTACTAATTATTTTGAGCTATAAGACCCTAAAATTGAAAAGCATTTCAAATGAACTCTGAAAAGGTTGAAAGTTGGCATGGTATCATAATTTCATCCACATAGCATGTGCAAGAAAGTTGAGAGGGTTACGCAAAAACTGGATGCACTTCGTGTACAAAACGGACAATCTCTTTCAAAGTATCAGGATTTCATATGGAAACTCGTCTGTTACAAATGGATTTCATTTTTTAAAACTTATTTGAACTCCTGACTTTTTGTGTGTTCGAAATGCACCATTCAAAGCCACATCATCATTTTTCAATCCTTTCTGACTTCATTTGTTATTTTTCATGCATTTACTAATTATTTTGAGCTATAAGACCCTAAAATTGAAAAGCATTTCAAATAAACTCTGAAAAGGTTGAAAGTTGGCATGGTATCATCATTTCATCCACATAGCATGTGCAAGAAAGTTGAGAGAGTTACGGAAAAAATTGGATGCATTTCGTGTACAAAATGGACAATCTCTTTTCAAAGTATCATAATTTCATACGGAAACTCGTCTATTACAAAGGGATTTCATTTTTTAAAACTTATTTGAACTCCTGACTTTTTGTGTGTTCAAAATGCACCATCCAAAGCCACATCATCATTTTTCAATCCTTTCTGACTTTGTTTGTTATTTTTCATGCATTTACTAATTATTTTGAGCTATAAGACCCCAAAAATTGAAAAGCATTTCAAATGAACTCTGAAAAGGTTGAAAGTTGGCATGGTATGATAATTTCATCCACATAGCATGTGCAAGAAATTTGAGAGGGGTTACGGCAAAAACTGGATGCACTTCGTGTACAAAACGGACAATCTCTTTCAAAGTATCAGGATTTCATACGGAAACTCGTCTGTTACAAAGGGATTTCATTTTTTTAAACTTATTTGAACTCTTGACTTTTTGTGAGTTCAAAATGCACCATTCAAAGCCACATCATCATTTTTCAATCCTTTCTGACTTCATTTGTTATTTTTCATGCATTTACTAATTATTTTGAGCTATAAGACCCTAAAATTGAAAAGCATTTCAAATGAACTCTGAAAAGGTTGAAAGTTGGCATGGTATCATCATTTCATCCACATAGCATGTGCAAGAAAGTTGAGAGGGTTACGACAAAAACTGGATGCACTTCGTGTACAAAACGGAGAATCTCTCTCAAAGTATCAGGATTTCATACGGAAACTCGTCTGTTACAAAGGATTTCATTTTTTAAAACTTATTTGAACTCCTGACTTTTTGTGTGTTCAAAATGCACCATCCAAAGCCACATCATCATTTTTCAATCCTTTCTGACTTCATTTGTTATTTTTCATGCATTACTAATTATTTTGAGCTATAAGACCCTAAAATTGAAAAGCATTTGAAATGAACTCTGAAAAGGTTGAAAGTTGGCATGGTATCATCGTTTCATCCACATAGCATGTGCAAGAAAGTTTAGAGGGTTACGGCAAAAACTAGACGCACTTCATGTACAAAACGGACAATCTCTTTCAAAGTATCAGGATTTCATACGGAAACTCGTCTGTTACAAAGGGATGTCATTTTTTAAAACTTATTTGAACTCCTGACTTTTTGTGAGTTCAAAATGTGCACCATTCAAAGCCACATCATCATTTTTCAATCCTTTCTGACTTTGTTTGTTATTTTTCATGCATTATTAATGATTTTGAGCTATAAGACCCTAAAATTGAAAAGTCATTTCAATGAACACTAAAAAGGTTGAAAGTTGGCATGGTATCATCATTTCATCCACATAGCATGTGCAAGAAAGTTGAGAGGGTTACGGCAAAAACTGGATGCACTTCTTGTACAAAATGGACAATCTCTTTCAAAGTATCAGGATTTCATACGGAAACTCGTCTGTTACAAAGGGATTTCATTTTTAAAACTTATTTGAACTCCTGACTTTTTGTGAGTTCAAAATGCACCATCCAAAGCCAAATCATCATTTTTCAATCCTTTCTGACTTCATTTGTTATTTTTCATGCATTTACTAATTATTTTGAGCTATAAGACCCTAAAATTGAAAAGCATTTCAAATGAACTCTAAAAAGGTTGAAAGTTGGCATGGTATGATAATTTCATCCACATAGCATGTGCAAGAAAGTTGAGAGGGTTATGGCAAAAACTGGATGCACTTCGTGTACAAAACGGACAATCTCTCTCAAAGTATCGGGATTTCATACGGAAACTCGTCTGTTACAAAGGGATTTCATTTTTTTAAACTTATTTGAACTCCTGACTTTTTGTGTGTTCAAAATGCACCATCCAAAGCCACATCATCATTTTTCAATCCTTTCTGACTTCATTTGTTATTTTTCATGCATTTACTAATTATTTTGAGCTATAAGACCCTAAAATTGAAAAGCATTTCAAATGAACTCTGAAAAGGTTGAATGTTGGCATGGTATCATCATTTCATCCACATACCATGTGCAAAAAGTTGAGAGGGTTACGGCAAAAACTGGATGCACTTCGTGTACAAAACGGACAATCTCTCTCAAAGTATCAGGATTTCATATGGAAACTCGTCTGTTACAAAGGGATTTCATTTTTAAAACTTATTTGAACTCTTGACTTTTTGTGAGTTCAAAATGCACCATTCAAAGCCACATCATCATTTTTCAATCCTTTCTGACTTCATTTGTTATTTTTTCATGCATTTACTAATTATTTTGAGCTATAAGACCCTAAAATTGAAAAGCATTTCAAATGAACTCTGAAAAGGTTGAAAGTTGGCATGGTATCATAATTTCATCCACATAGCATGTGCAAGAAAGTTGAGAGGGTTACGGCAAAAACTGGATGCACTTCGTGTACAAAACGGACAATCTCTTTCAAAGTATCAGGATTTCATATGGAAACTCGTCTGTTACAAAGGGATTTCATTTTTTAAAACTTATTTGAACTCCTGACTTTTTGTGTGTTCAGAATGCACCATTCAAAGCCACATCATCATTTTTCAATCCTTTCTGACTCATTTGTTATTTTTCATGCATTTACTAATTATTTTGAGCTATAAGACCCGAAAATTGAAAAGCATTTCAAATGAACTTGAAAAGGTTGAAAGTTGGCATGGTATCATCATTTCATCCACATAGCATGTGCAAGAAAGTTGAGAGGGTTACGGCAAAAACTGGATGCACTTCGTGTACAAAACGGAGAATCTCTCTCAAAGTATCAGGATTTCATACGGAAACTCGTCTGTTACAAAGGGATTTCATTTTTTAAAACTTATTTGAACTCCTGACTTTTTGTGTGTTCAAAATGCACCATCCAAAGCCACATCATCATTTTTCAATCCTTTCTGACTTCATTTGTTATTTTTCATGCATTTACTAATTATTTTGAGCTATAAGACCCGAAAATTGAAAAGCATTTCAAATGAACTGGAAAAGGTTGAAAGTTGGCATGGTATCATCATTTCATCCACATAGCATGTGCAAGAAAGTTGAGAGGGTTACGGCAAAAAACTGGATGCACTTCGTGTACAAAACGGACAATCTCTCTCAAAGTATCAGGATTTCATACGGAAACTCGTCTGTTACAAAGGGATTTCATTTTTTAAAACTTATTTGAACTCCTGACTTTTTGTGTGTTCAAAATGCACCATCCAAAGCCACATCATCATTTTTCAATCCTTTCTGACTTCATTTGTTATTTTTCATGCATTTACTAATTATTTTGAGCTATAAGACCCTAAAATTGAAAAGCATTTCAAATGAACTCTGAAAAGGTTGAAAGTTGGGCATGGTATCATCATTTCATCCACATAGCATGTGCAAAAAGTTGAGAGGGTTATGGCAAAAACTGGATGCACTTCGTGTACAAAACGGACAATCTCTCTCAAAGTATCAGGATTTCATATGGAAACTCGTCTGTTACAAAGGGATTTCATTTTTAAAACTTATTTGAACTCTTGACTTTTTGTGAGTTCAAAATGCACCATTCAAAGCCACATCATCATTTTTCAATCCTTTCTGACTTCATTTGTTATTTTTTCATGCATTTACTAATTATTTTGAGCTATAAGACCCTAAAATTGAAAAGCATTTCAAATGAACTCTGAAAAGGTTGAAAGTTGGCATGGTATCATAATTTCATCCACATAGCATGTGCAAGAAAGTTGAGAGGGTTACGGCAAAAACTGGATGCACTTCGTGTACAAAACGGACAATCTCTTTCAAAGTATCAGGATTTCATATGGAAACTCGTCTGTTACAAAGGGATTTCATTTTTTAAAACTTATTTGAACTCCTGACTTTTTTGTGTGTTCAAAATGCACCATTCAAAGCCACATCATCATTTTTCAATCCTTTCTGACTTCATTTGTTATTTTTCATGCATTTACTAATTTATTTTGAGCTATAAGACCCGAAAATTGATAAGCATTTCAAATGAACTTGAAAAGGTTGAAAGTTGGCATGGTATCATCATTTCATCCACATAGCATGTGCAAAAAGTTGAGAGGGTTATGGCAAAAACTGGATGCACTTCGTGTACAAAACGGACAATCTCTCTCAAAGTATCAGGATTTCATATGGAAACTCGTCTGTTACAAAGCGATTTCATTTTTAAAACTTATTTGAACTCTTGACTTTTTGTGAGTTCAAAATGCACCATTCTAAAGCCACATCATCATTTTTCAATCCTTTCTGACTTCATTTGTTATTTTTTCATGCATTTACTAATTATTTTGAGCTATAAGACCCTAAAATTGAAAAGCATTTCAAATGAACTCTGAAAAGGTTGAATAGTTGGCATGGTATCATAATTTCATCCACATACCATGTGCAAGAAAGTTGAGAGGGTTACGGCAAAAACTGGATGCACTTCGTGTACAAAACGGACAATCTCTTTCAAAGTATCAGGATTTCATATGGAAACTCGTCTGTTACAAAGGGATTTCATTTTTTAAAACTTATTTGAACTCCTGACTTTTTGTGTGTTCAAAATGCACCATTCAAAGCCACATCATCATTTTTCAATCCTTTCTGACTTCATTTGTTATTTTTCATGCATTTACTAATTATTTTGAGCTATAAGACCCGAAAATTGAAAAGCATTTCAAATAAACTTGAAAAGGTTGAAAGTTGGCATGGTATCATCATTTCATCCACATAGCATGTGCAAGAAAGTTGAGAGGGTTACGGCAAAAACTGGATGCACTTCGTGTACAAAACGGACAATCTCTCTCAAAGTATCAGGATTTCATATGGAAACTCGTCTGTTACAAAGGGATTTCATTTTTAAAACTTATTTGAACTCTTGACTTTTTGTGAGTTCAAAATGCACCATTCAAAGCCACATCATCATTTTTCAATCCTTTCTGACTTCATTTGTTATTTTTTCATGCATTTACTAATTATTTTGAGCTATAAGACCCTAAAATTGAAAAGCATTTCAAATGAACTCTGAAAAGGTTGAAAGTTGGCATGGTATCATAATTTCATCCACATAGCATGTGCAAGAAAGTTGAGAGGGTTACGGCAAAAACTGGATGCACTTCGTGTACAAAACGGACAATCTCTTTCAAAGTATCAGGATTTCATATGGAAACTCGTCTGTTACAAAGGGATTTCATTTTTTAAAACTTATTTGAACTCCTGACTTTTTGTGTGTTCAGAATGCACCATTCAAAGCCACATCATCATTTTTCAATCCTTTCTGACTTCATTTGTTATTTTTCATGCATTTACTAATTATTTTGAGCTATAAGACCCGAAAATTGAAAAGCATTTCAAATGAACTTGAAAAGGTTGAAAGTTGGCATGGTATCATCATTTCATCCACATAGCATGTGCAAGAAAGTTGAGAGGGTTACGGCAAAAACTGGATGCACTTCGTGTACAAAACGGAGAATCTCTCTCAAAGTATCAGGATTTCATACGGAAACTCGTCTGTTACAAACGGATTTCATTTTTTAAAACTTATTTGAACTCCTGACTTTTTGTGTGTTCAAAATGCACCATCCAAAGCCACATCATCATTTTTCAATCCTTTCTGACTTCATTTGTTATTTTTCATGCATTTACTAATTATTTTGAGCTATAAGACCCGAAAATTGAAAAGCATTTCAAATGAACTGGAAAAGGTTGAAAGTTGGCATGGTATCATCATTTCATCCACATAGCATGTGCAAGAAAGTTGAGAGGGTTACGGCAAAAACTGGATGCACTTCGTGTACAAAACGGACAATCTCTCTCAAAGTATCAGGATTTCATACGGAAACTCGTCTGTTACAAAGGGATTTCATTTTTTAAAACTTATTTGAACTACTGACTTTTTGTGTGTTCAAAATGCACCATCCAAAGCCACATCATCATTTTTCAATCCTTTCTGACTTCATTTGTTATTTTTCATGCATTTACTAATTATTTTGAGCTATAAGACCCTAAAATTGAAAAGCATTTCAAATGAACTCTGAAAAGGTTGAAAGTTGGCATGGTATCATCATTTCATCCACATAGCATGTGCAAAAAGTTGAGAGGGTTATGGCAAAAACTGGATGCACTTCGTGTACAAAACGGACAATCTCTCTCAAAGTATCAGGATTTCATATGGAAACTCGTCTGTTACAAAGGGATTTCATTTTTAAAACTTATTTGAACTCTTGACTTTTTGTGAGTTCAAAATGCACCATTCAAAGCCACATCATCATTTTTCAATCCTTTCTGACTTCATTTGTTATTTTTTCATGCATTTACTAATTATTTTGAGCTATAAGACCCTAAAATTGAAAAGCATTTCAAATGAACTCTGAAAAGGTTGAAAGTTGGCATGGTATCATAATTTCATCCACATAGCATGTGCAAGAAAGTTGAGAGGGTTACGGCAAAAACTGGATTCACTTCGTGTACAAAACGGACAATCTCTTTCAAAGTATCAGGATTTCATATGGAAACTCGTCTGTTACAAAGGGATTTCATTTTTTAAAACTTATTTGAACTCCTGACTTTTTGTGTGTTCAAAATGCACCATTCAAAGCCACATCATCATTTTTCAATCCTTTCTGACTTCATTTGTTATTTTTCATGCATTTACTAATTATTTTGAGCTATAAGACCCGAAAATTGAAAAGCATTTCAAATGAACTTGAAAAGGTTGAAAGTTGGCATGGTATCATCATTTCATCCACATAGCATGTGCAAGAAAGTTGAGAGGGTTACGGCAAAAACTGGATGCACTTCGTGTACAAAACGGAGAATCTCTCTCAAAGTATCAGGATTTCATACGGAAACTCGTCTGTTACAAAGGGATTTCATTTTTTAAAACTTATTTGAACTCCTGACTTTTTGTGTGTTCAAAATGCACCATCCAAAGCCACATCATCATTTTTCAATCCTTTCTGACTTCATTTGTTATTTTTCATGCATTTACTAATTATTTTGAGCTATAAAACCCTAAAATTGAAAAGCATTTCAAATGAACTCTGAAAAGGTTGAAAGTTGGCATGGTATCATCATTTCATCCACATAGCATGTGCAAAAAGTTGAGAGGGTTACGGCAAAAACTGGATGCACTTCGTGTACAAAACGGACAATCTCTCTCAAAGTATCAGGATTTCATATGGAAACTTGTCTGTTACAAAGGGATTTCATTTTTAAAACTTATTTGAACTCTTGACTTTTTGTGAGTTCAAAATGCACCATTCAAAGCCACATCATCATTTTTCAATCCTTTCTGACTTCAGTTGTTATTTTTTCATGCATTTACTAATTATTTTGAGCTATAAGACCCTAAAATTGAAAAGCATTTCAAATGAACTCTGAAAAGGTTGAAAGTTGGCATCGTATCATAATTTCATCCACATAGCATGTGCAAGAAAGTTGAGAGGGTTACGGCAAAAACTGGATGCACTTCGTGTACAAAACGGACAATCTCTTTCAAAGTATCAGGATTTCATATGGAAACTCGTCTGTTACAAAGGGATTTCATTTTTTAAAACTTATTTGAACTCCTGACTTTTTGTGTGTTCAAAATGCACCATTCAAAGCCACATCATCATTTTTCAATCCTTTCTGACTTCATTTGTTATTTTTCCTGCATTTACTAATTATTTTGAGCTATAAGACCCTAAAATTGAAAAGCATTTCAAATGAACTCTGAAAAGGTTGAAAGTTGGCATGGTATCATCATTTCATCCACATAGCATGTGCAAAATGTTGAGAGGGTTACGGCAAAAACTGGATGCACTTCGTGTACAAAACGGACAATCTCTCTCAAAGTATCAGGATTTCATATGGAAACTCGTCTGTTACAAAGGGATTTCATTTTTAAAACTTATTTGAACTCTTGACTTTTTGTGAGTTCAAAATGCACCATTCAAAGCCACATCATCATTTTTCAATCCTTTCTGACTTCATTTGTTATTTTTTCAGGCATTTACTAATTATTTTGAGCTATAAGACCCTAAAATTGAAAAGCATTTCAAATGAACTCTGAAAAGGTTGAAAGTTGGCATGGTATCATAATTTCATCCACATAGCATGTGCAAGAAAGTTGAGAGGGTTACGGCAAAAACTGGATGCACTTCGTGTACAAAACGGACAATCTCTTTCAAAGTATCAGGATTTCATATGGAAACTCGTCTGTTACAAAGGGATTTCATTTTTTAAAACTTATTTGAACTCCTGACTTTTTGTGTGTTCAAAATGCACCATTCAAAGCCACATCATCATTTTCAATCCTTTCTGACTTCATTTGTTATTTTTCATGCATTTACTAATTATTTTGAGCTATAAGACCCTAAAATTGAAAAGCATTTCAAATAAACTCTGAAAAGGTTGAAAGTTGGCATGGTATCATCATTTCATCCACATAGCATGTGCAAGAAAGTTGAGAGGGTTACGGAAAAAATTGGATGCATTTCGTGTACAAAATGGACAATCTCTTTCAAAGTATCATGATTTCATACGGAAACTCGTCTATTACAAAGGGATTTCATTTTTTACAACTTATTTGAACTCCTGACTTTTTGTGTGTTCAAAATGCACCATCCAAAGCCACATCATCATTTTTCAATCCTTTCTGACTTTGTTTGTTATTTTTCATGCATTTACTAATTATTTTGAGCTATAAGACCCAAAAATTGAAAAGCATTTCAAATGAACTCTGAAAAGGTTGAAAGTTGGCATGGTATGATAATTTCATCCACATAGCATGTGCAAGAAAGTTGAGAGGGTTACGGCAAAAACTGGATGCACTTCGTGTACAAAACGGACAATCTCTTTCAAAGTATCAGGATTTCATACGGAAACTCGTCTGTTACAAAGGGATTTCATTTTTTAAAACTTATTTGAACTCTTGACTTTTTGTGAGTTCAAAATGCACCATTCAAAGCCACATCATCATTTTTCAATCCTTTCTGACTTCATTTGTTATTTTGCATGCATTTACTAATTATTTTGAGCTATAAGACCCTAAAATTGAAAAGCATTTCAAATGAACTCTGAATAGGTTGAAAGTTGGCATGGTATCATCATTTCATCCACATAGCATGTGCAAGAAAGTTGAGAGGGTTACGGCAAAAACTGGATGCACTTCGTGTACAAAACGGACAATCTCTTTCAACGTATTAGGATTTCATACGGAAACTCGTCTGTTACAAAGGGATTTCATTTTTTAAAACTTATTTGAACTCCTGACTTTTTGTGTGTTCAAAATGCACCATCCAAAGCCACATCATCATTTTTCAATCCTTTCTGACTTCATTTGTTATTTTTCATGCATTTACTAATTATTTTGAGCTATAAGACCCTAAAATTGAAAAGCATTTCAAATGAACTCTGAAATGGTTGAAAGTTGGCATGGTATCATCATTTCATCCACATAGCATGTGCAAAAAGTTGAGAGGGTTACGACAAAAACTGGATGCACTTCGTGTACAAAACGGACAATCTCTCTCAAAGTATCAGGATTTCATATGGAAACTCGTCTGTTACAAAGGGATTTCATTTTTAAAACTTATTTGAACTCTTGACTTTTTGTGTGTTCAAAATGCACCATTCAAAGCCATATCATCATTTTTCAATCCTTTCTGACTTCATTTGTTATTTTTTCATGCATTTACTAATTATTTTGAGCTATAAGACCCTAAAATTGAAAAGCATTTCAAATGAACTCTGAAAAGGTTGAAAGTTGGCATGGTATCATAATTTCATCCACATAGCATGTGCAAGAAAGTTGAGAGGGTTACGGCAAAATCTGGATGCACTTCGTGTACAAAACGGACAATCTCTTTCAAAGTATCAGGATTTCATATGGAAACTCGTCTGTTACAAAGGGATTTCATTTTTTAAAACTTATTTGAACTCATCATGTGCAAGAAAGTTGAAAAGCCACATCATCATTTTTCAATCCTTTCTGACTTCATTTGTTATTTTTCATGCATTTAATAATTATTTTGAGCTATAAGACCCTAAAATTGAAAAGCATTTGAAATGAACTCCGAAAAGGTTGAAAGTTGGCATGGTATGATAATTTCATCCACATAGCATGTGCAAGAAAGTTGAGAGGGTTACGGCAAAAACTGGATGCACTTCGTGTACAAAACGGACAATCTCTCTCAAAGTATCAGGATTTCATACGGAAACTCGTCCGTTACAAAGGGATTTCATTTTTTAAAACTTATTTGAACTCCTGACTTTTTGTGTGTTCAAAATGCACCATCCAAAGCCACATCATCATTTTTCAATCCTTTCTGACTTCATTTGTTATTTTTCATGCATTTACTAATTATTTTGAGCTATAAGACCCTAAAATTGAAAAGCATTTCAAATGAACTATGAAAAGGTTGAAAGTTGGCATGGTATGATAATTTCATCCACATAGCATGTGCAAGAAAGTTGAGAGGGTTACGGCAAAAACTGGATGCACTTCGTGTACAAAACGGACAATCTCTCTCAAAGTATCAGGATTTCATACGGAAACTCGTCTGTTACAAAGGGATTTCATTTTTTAAAACATATTTGAACTCCTGACTTTTTGTGTGTTCAAAATGCACCATCCAAAGCCACATCATCATTTTTCAATCCTTTCTGACTTCATTTGTTATTTTTCATGCATTTACTAATTATTTTGAGCTATAAGACCCTAAAATTGAAAAGCATTTCAAATGAACTCTGAAAAGGTTGAAAGTTGGCATGGTATCATCATTTCATCCACATAGCATGTGCAAGAAAGTTGAGAGGGTTAGGGCAAAAACTGGACGCACTTCGTGTACAAAACTGACAATCTCTTTCAAAGTATCAGGATTTCATACGGAAACTCGTCTGTTACAAAGGGATTTCATTTTTTAAAACTTATTTGAACTCCTGACTTTTTGTGTGTTCAAAATGCACCATCCAAAGCCACATCATCATTTTTAATCCTTTCTGACTTCATTTGTTATTTTTCTTGCATTTACTAATTATTTTGAGCTATAAGACCCTAAAATTGAAAAGCATTTGAAATGAACTCCGAAAAGGTAGAAAGTTGGCATGGTATCATCATTTCATCCACATAGCATGTGCAAGAAAGTTGAGAGGGTTACGAAAAAAACTGGATGCACTTCGTGTACAAAACGGACAATCTCTCTCAAAGTATCAGGATTTCATACGGAAACTCGTCTGTTACAAAGGGATTTCATTTTTTAAAACTTATTTGAACTCCTGACTTTTTGTGTGTTCAAAATGTACCATCCAAAGCCACATCATCATTTTTCAATCCTTTCTGACTTCATTTGTTATTTTTCATGCATTTACTAATTATTTTGAGCTATAAGACCCTAAAATTGAAAAGCATTTCAAATGAACTCTGAAAAGGTTGAAAGTTGGCATGGTATCATCATTTCATCCACATAGCATGTGCAAGAAAGTTGAGAGGGTTACGGCAAAAACTGGATGCACTTCGTGTACAAAACGGACAATCTCTTTCAAAGTATTAGGATTTCATACGGAAACTCGTCTGTTACAAAGGGATTTCATTTTTTAAAACTTATTTGAACTCCTGACTTTTTGTGTGTTCAAAATGCACCATCCAAAGCCACATCATCATTTTTCAATCCTTTCTGACTTGATTTGTTATTTTTCATGCATTTACTAATTATTTTGAGCTATAAGACCCTAAAATTGAAAAGCATTTCAAATGAACTCTGAAAAGGTTGAAAGTTGGCATGGTATCATCATTTCATCCACATAGCATGTGCAAGAAAGTTGAGAGGGTTACGGCAAAAACTGGATGCACTTCGTGTACAAAACAGACAATCTCTTTCAAAGTATCAGTATTTCATACGGAAACTCGTCTGTTACAAAGGGATTTCATTTTTTAAAACTTATTTGAACTCCTGACTTTTTGTGTGTTCAAAATGCACCATCCAAAGCCACATCATCATTTTTCAATCCTTTCTGACTTCATTTGTTATTTTTCATGCATTTACTATTTATTTTGAGCTATAAGACCCTAAAATTGAAAAGCATTTCAAATGAACTTGAAAAGGTTGAAAGTTGGCATGGTATCATCATTTCATCCACATAGCATGTGCAAGAAAGTTGAGAGGGTTACGGCAAAAACCAGATGCACTTCGTGTACAAAACGGAGAATCTCTCTCAAAGTATCAGGATTTCATACGGAAACTCGTCTGTTACAAAGGGATTTCATTTTTTAAAACTTATTTGAACTCCTGACTTTTTGTGTGTTCAAAATGCACCATCCAAAGCCACATCATCATTTTTCAATCCTTTCTGACTTCATTTGTTATTTTTCATGCATTTACTATTTATTTTGAGCTATAAGACCCTAAAATTGAAAAGCATTTCAAATGAACTTGAAAAGGTTGAAAGTTGGCATGGTATCATCATTTCATCCACATAGCATGTGCAAGAAAGTTGAGAGGGTTACGGCAAAAACTGGATGCACTTCGTGTACAAAACGGAGAATCTCTCTCAAAGTATCAGGATTTCATACGGAAACTCGTCTGTTACAAAGGGATTTCATTTTTTTAAACTTATTTGAACTCCTGACTTTTTGTGTGTTCAAAATGCACCATCCAAAGCCACATCATCATTTTTCAATCCTTTCTGACTTCATTCGTTATTTTTCATGCATTTACTAATTATTTTGAGCTATAAGACCCTAAAATTGAAAAGCATTTGAAATGAACTCCGAAAAGGTTGAAAGTTGGCATGGTATGATAATTTCATCCACATAGCATGTGCAAGAAAGTTGAGAGGGTTACGGCAAAAACTGGATGCACTTCGTGTACAAAACGGACAATCTCTCTCAAAGTATCAGGATTTCATACGGAAACTCGTCTGTTAGAAAGGGATTTCATTTTTTAAAACATATTTGAACTCCTGACTTTTTGTGTGTTCAAAATGCACCATCCAAAGCCACATCATCATTTTTCAATCCTTTCTGACTTCATTTGTTATTTTTCATGCATTTACTAATTATTTTGAGCTATAAGACCCTAAAATTGAAAAGCATTTCAAATGAACTCTGAAAAGGTTGAAAGTTGGCATGGTATCATCATTTCATCCACATAGCATGTGCAAGAAAGTTGAGAGGGTTAGGGCAAAAACTGGACGCACTTCGTGTACAAAACTGACAATCTCTTTCAAAGTATCAGGATTTCATACGGAAACTCGTCTGTTACAAAGGGATTTCTTTTTTAAAAACTAATTTGAACTCCTGACTTTTTGTGAGTTCCAAATGCACCATTCAAAGCCACATCATCATTTTTCAATCCTTTCTGACTTCATTTGTTATTTTTCATGCATTATTAATTATTTTGAGCTATAAGACCCTAAAATTGAAAAGCATTTCAATGAACTCTGAAAAGGTTGAAAGTTGGCATGGTATCATCATTTCATCCACATAGCATGTGCAAGAAAGTTGAGAGGGTTACGGCAAAAACTGGATGCACTTCTTGTACAAAATGGACAATCTCTTTCAAAGTATCAGGATTTCATACGGAAACTCGTCTGTTACAAAGGGATTTCATTTTTAAAACTTATTTGAACTCTTGACTTTTTGTGTGTTCAAAATGCACCATTCAAAGCCACATCATCATTTTTCAATCCTTTCTGACTTCATTTGTTATTTTTCATGCATTTACTAATTATTTGAGCTATAAGACCCTAAAATTGAAAAGCATTTGAAATGAACTCTGAAAAGGTTGAAAGTTGGCATGGTATCATCATTTCATCCACATAGCATGTGCAAGAAAGTTGAGAGGGTTACGGCAAAAACTGGATGCACTTCGTGTACAAAACAGACAATCTCTTTCAAAGTATCAGGATTTCATACGGAAACTCGTCTGTTACAAAGGGATTTCATTTTTTAAAACTTATTTGAACTCCTGAATTTTTGTGTGTTCAAAATGCACCATCCAAAGCCACATCATCATTTTTCAATCCTTTCTGACTTCATTTGTTATTTTTCATGCATTTACTATTTATTTTGAGCTATAAGACCCTAAAATTGAAAAGCATTTCAAATGAACTTGAAAAGGTTGAAAGTTGGCATGGTATCATCATTTCATCCACATAGCATGTGCAAGAAAGTTGAGAGGGTTACGGCAAAAACTGGATGCACTTCGTGTACAAAACGGAGAATCTCTCTCAAAGTATCAGGATTTCATACGGAAACTCGTCTGTTACAAAGGGATTTCATTTTTTAAAACTTATTTGAACTCCTGACTTTTTGTGTGTTCAAAATGCACCATCCAAAGCCACATCATCATTTTTCAATCCTTTCTGACTTCATTTGTTATTTTTCATGCATTATTAATTATTTTGAGCTATAAGACCCTAAAATTGAAAAGCATTTCAATGAACTCTGAAAAGGTTGAAAGTTGGCATGGTATCATCATTTCATCCACATAGCATGTGCAAGAAAGTTGAGAGGGTTACGGCAAAAACTGGACGCACTTCGTGTACAAAACGGACAATCTCTTTCAAAGTATCATGATTTCATACGGAAACTCGTTTGTTACAAAGGGATTTCATTTTTTAAAACTTATTTGAACTCCTGACTTTTTGTGAGTTCAAAATGCACCATTCAAAGCCACATCATCATTTTTCAATCCTTTCTGACTTTGTTTGTTATTTTTCATGCATTATTAATTATTTTGAGCTATAAGACCCTAAAATTGAAAAGCATTTCAATGGACTCTGAAATGGTTGAAAGTTGGCATGGTATCATCATTTCATCCACATAGCATGTGCGAGAAAGTTGAGAGGGTTACGGCAAAAACTGGATGCACTTCTTGTACAAAATGGACAATCTCTTTCAAAGTATCAGGATTTCATACGGAAACTCGTCTGTTACAAAGGGATTTCATTTTTTAAAACTAATTTGAACTCCTGACTTTTTGTGAGTTCAAAATGCACCATCCAAAGCCACATCATCATTTTTCAATCCTTTCTGACTTCATTTGTTATTTTTCATGCATTTACTAATTATTTTGAGCTATAAGACCCTAAAATTGAAAAGCATTTCAAATGAACTCTGAAAAGGTTTAAAGTTGGCATGGTATGATTATTTCATCCACATAGCATGTGCAAGAAAGTTGAGAGGGTTACGGCAAAAACTGGATGCACTTCGTGTACAAAACGGACAATCTCTTTCAAAGTATCAGGATTTCATACAAAGGGATTTCATTTTTTAAAACTTATTTGAACTCTTGACTTTTTGTATGTTCAAAATGCACCATTCAAAGCCACATCATCATTTTTCAATCCTTTCTGACTTCATTTGTTATTTTTCATGCATTTACTAATTATTTTGAGCTATAAGGCCCTAAAATTGAAAAGCATTTCAAATGAACTCTGAAAAGGTTGAAAGTTGGCATGGTATCATCATTTCATCCACATAGCATGTGCAAGAAAGTTGAGAGGGTTACGGCAAAAACTGGATGCACTTCGTGTACAAAACGGACAATCTCTTTCAAAGTATCAGGATTTCATACGGAAACTCGTCTGTTACAAAGGGATTTCATTTTTTAAAACTTATTTGAACTCCTGACTTTTTGTGAATTCAAAATGCACCATTCAAAGCCACATCATCATTTTTCAATCCTCTCTGACTTCATTTGTTATTTTTCATGCATTATTAATTATTTTGAGCTATAAGACCCTAAAATTGAAAAGCATTTCAAATGAACTCTGAAAAGGTTTAAAGTTGGCATGGTATCATCATTTCATCCACATAGCATGTGCAAGAAAGTTGAGAGGGTTACTGTGACGCCCCCCGATTTGACCGTACACTAATCATGCACGCAAATGTGTACGACCACGATCAGGGACTCACGGGAAGATATCACAACACAACTCTAAAACATAAATAAGTCATACAAGCATTATAATACAAGCCAGGGGCCTCGAGGGCTCGAATACAAGTGCTCGATTATAGACGAGTCAGCGGAAGCAACAATATCTGAGTACAGACATAAGTTAAACAAGTTTTGCCTTAAGAAGGTTAGCACAAAAGTAGCAACGATCGAAGAGGCAAGGCCTCCTGCCTGGGACCTCCTAACTACTCCTGGTCGTCGTCAGCGGCCTGCACGTAGTAGTAGGCACCTCCAGTGCCGTAGGTGTCGTCGTCGACGGTGGCGTCTGGCCCTGAACTCCGACATCTGATTGCGACAATCCGGTATAGAAAGGGGAAAAGAGGGAGAAAAGCAACCGTGAGTACTCATCCAAAGTACTCGCAAGCAAGGAGCTACACTACATATGCATGGGTATATGTGTAAAGAGGCATATCAGTGGACTGAACTGCAGAATGCCGGAATAAGAGGGGGATAGCTAGTCCTGTCGAAGACTACGCTTCTGGACATCTCCATCTTGCAGCATGTAGAAGAGAGTAGATTGAAGTCCTCCAAGTAGCATCACATAGCATAATCCTACCCGGCAATCCCCTCCTCGTCGCCATGTTAGAGAGCGATCACCGGGATGTATCTGGCACTTGGAAGGGTGTATTTTATTCAGTATCCAGTTCTAGTTGTCATAAGGTCAAGGTACAACTCCGGGTCGTCCTTTTACCGAGGGACACGGCTATTCGAATAGATAAACTTCCCTGCAGGGGTGCACCACATAACCCAACACGCTCGATCCCAATTGGCCGGACACACTTTTCTGGGTCATGCCCGGCCTCGTAAGATCAACGCGTCGCAGCCCCACCTAAGCACAACAGAGCGGTCAGCACGCCGGTCTAATCCTAAGCGCGCAGGGGTCTGGGCCCATCGCCCTATGCACACCTGCACGTTGCGAACGCGGCCGCGAGCAGACCTAGCAACCTACACGATCACGGCGGTTACGTCAAAGCGGTCCAACACGGCGCGCGCCACTCAGTCGCTGACGTCACGAGGGCTTCGGCTGATACCACGACGCCGGGATACCCATAACTACTCCCGCGTAGATGGCTAGTGCGTATAGACCAAATGGCCAGACTCAGATCAAATACCAAGATCTCGTTAAGCGTGTTAAGTATCCGCGACGTCGACCAGGGCCAGGCCCACCTCTTACCTAGGCGGTCTCAACCTGCCCTGTCGCTCCGCCACAAAGATCCACTTGCGGGTACTCCTACGAGCCGACCCAACTTTAATCATCACATGTGTCATGTATATAGTATATAAGTATATGCCCGTGTTCACCGCCCAGGTGATCACGACCCGATAGTATAGCACAGCAGACGGACAAGAATGTAGGGCCACTGATGGAAATCTAGCATCCTATACTAAGCATGTAGGATTGCAGGTAAAGGTATCAACAGTAGTAGCAAGGATAGGCTATGCATCAGAATAGGATATCAAAAAGCAGTAACATGCTACACTACTCTAATGCAAGCAGTATAGAGGAGAGTAGGCGATATCTGGTGATCAAGGGGGGGGGCTTGCCTGGTTGCTCTGGCAAGTAGGAGGGGTCGTCAACTCCGTAGTCGAACTGGGCAGCAGCAGTGTCGGTCTCGTAGTCTACCGGAGAGAAGAGGGGGAAGAAACAGTAAATACAATGCAAACATAAGCATGACGATGCGTGACATGACAATGAGCGGTGCTAGGGGTGTCCTAACGCGACAGTAGGTGGTACCGGTGAAGGGGGGAACATCCGGGAAAGTATTCCCGATGTTTTGCGTTTTCGGACAGACGGAGCGGAGGGGGAAAGTTGCTAGTTCGATAGGTTAGGGAGGTGTGGTGGATGAACGGACTGCGTATTCGGATTCGTCTCGTCGTTCTGAGCAACTTTCATATAGAAAACATTTTCATCCGAGTTACGGTTTAAAAGATATGAATTTTCAAAGTTTATTTGAATTTCTGGAATTATTTATATTAAGCAAAAATGAATTATGACGTCAGCATGAGGCAATGCTGACGTCAGCAGGTCAACAGGTCGGCTGACCAGTCAAACCAGACAGGTGGGTCCAGTGGGACCCACCTGTCATTCACTATTTAGGTTAATTAGGGTTTAGCTAATTAATTATTATTTAATTAAATTAAACAGGATTAATTAACTTAATTAATTTATTAATTTAATTAATGAATTAATTAAAATTATTTTTATTTCTTTATTTATTTATTTATTAATTTTTATTAATTAATTTAGTATTATTTTTCTTATTATTAATATTTTATTTATTTAAATTATTTATTAATTAGTTTTTTGTTTTATTATTATCATTATTATTATTACTATTATTTATTTATTTATATTTTAATTTTATTTATTTATTTTTATTAGTAAACGTTCTGGCGCTAGGGGCCCGTTTGTCATTGGGCCAGGGGGTCGGGCCCAGTGGCCAGTAGCTCAGGTGGGGCTAGGCCCACCTGGCGGTGGCCTAGAGGGGCGAGGCCCACTGGCAGTGGCCCAGAGGGCACTGCGGCTACGGGCGCAACGGCGTAACGGCGTCGGGCGTCCGCCCGAACGGGACGGCGAGGGGGCGCGGCGGACGAAGGCCGTCGGGGCGCGCGCGGGCGAGGCTCGCCGGCCGGAGCAGCGCCGCAGCAGGGGACGGGCAGAGGCGGCCACGCGCGGCCACGGGCGCGTACGGGGGCGAGGTGCGGGGCGAAGCCAGAGGCCAACGCCGTTGGGAGGCAACGGCGGCGCGGCTCGCGCGGGCGCGCGTCGGTGCGGTCGGGCGTGGGGAAGAAGCTGCGAGGGGGGGGCGCGGTCGAGGCTATGGGCCTGCCCGCGACGGCGAGGGCGCGAGGACGAGGGGGGCAGCCGGGGCGTGGCCGATGCTGGCGCGCGGTCGGGGCGCGTCTGGGCGCGCCGGAGCGCGAGCGGGGCGGCGGTGACCGAGGGGAGAGGGGCGGGCGACGGAGGCCGGTGGCCTCACCGTGGGATGCAGGGTCACGGCAGTGGGGGTCGAGGGGGAGACGGGGGCGACGGCGATGCGGTGTCGAGGCGCAGGCCGGCGAGGAGGAGGCAGGCCGGCGATGCAGTGCTCCGGCGAGGCGAGGGCGCGGGGTCGAGCGCGACGGCGACGGCGACGGCCTCCTCCTCGATCCAGATCGGGGGGGGCAGGGGAGGGAGGTGAGATATTTCGGGGGGGAGAGCGAGTGGGTAGGCTGTCGGTGGGGGGGGAGGGGATAAGGTGAGGGGGGTTGGGCCGGCCGGCTGGGCCTGGGGTGGCCCAGTTGGGCCATGTCCAGTGGGGGGGGCTTTTGTTCCCTTTTTTTTTTGTTCTGTTTTCTGTTTTGTTTTGCATTTTCTTTTATTTGTTTTCTTTCACCCTTTTAACCCATTTTAAAATACTTAGGCATTTTCTAAAAAGGAGTTTTCTCCACAATAATTACCAGTGTATTATTTGGCACCCATGGAACATTTTTGTTTAAACTTTTGAAAACTTTTATTTTTCACTTTAATTATATTTGAAGTTTGAATTAGGAGTTTGAAAGAAAGGTGATTCCAATGTGATCAAGCCCTGTTTAGCAACGTGATTAGCTTAATCACAGAGAGTTACTGTAGCATGATTCTCGGGGTGTTACAAATCTCCTCCACTACAAGAAATCTCGTCCCGAGATTTAGGAGGTAGAAGGAAACAGTGTGGGGTATTCTTCGCGCAGACGATCCTCTCGTTCCCAGGTGGCCTCATCTTCAGAATGGTGCGACCACTGGACTTTGAGAAACTTGATCGCCTTCTGACGTGTGCGGCGTTCAGCTTGGTCGAGAATGCGGACCGGATGCTCCTTATAGGAGAGGTCTTGCTGCAATTCGAGCACTTCGTGATCCACAGCTCGGATTGGATCCTTGAAGCAACGGCGGAGCTGTGACACATGGAACACATCGTGAACCTGAGAAAGGTTCGGCGGTAGCTCCAGTTGGTATGCCACTTTTCCACGCCTTTCGAGAATAGTGAATGGGCCAATATAGCGAGGAGCTAGTTTGCCCTTGATCCCGAAGCGGTGAGCACCCTTCATAGGTGTGACTCGAAGATAAGCCTTTTTGCCAGGTTGATAGACCATTTCTTTATGATGACGGTCATACTGACTCTTCTGACGTGACTGAGCAGTCTTGAGATTCTCGCGAATAATGCGGACTTGTTCTTCGGCATCTTGGATAATATCCGGACCGAAGAGTGGACGTTCCCCAGTTTCTGACCAGTTCAGGGGGGTTCGGCACTTTCGTCCATATAACACTTCGAAGGGGGCCATCTTCAGACTAGCTTGATAGCTATTATTATAAGAGAACTCAGCATACGGGAGAGATTCCTCCCATTTCTTGCCGAAGGAAATAACGCAAGCTCGAAGCATGTCTTCGAGAACTTGATTGACGCGTTCAACTTGTCCTTGCGATTGAGGATGAAACGCAGTACTAAATGACAGATGAGTGCCCATAGCTTCTTGGCAACTTGCCCAGAATCTTGAAGTGAATAAGCTGCCACGGTCTGAACTGATAACCAATGGAATACCGTGGAGTGAAACAATCCTGGACATATAGAGCGTTGCCAACTGGCTAGCAGTGATCGTTTCTTTGACTGCCAGGAAATGTGCAACTTTGGAAAGCCGGTCAATGACGACAAGAATAGCATCATTACCTTTCTGCGATTTGGGAAATCCAGTGACGAAGTCCATCTCAACATGGTCCCATTTCCATTCAGGAATAGAGATAGGTTGCAGAGTTCCAGCAGGCCTTTGATGTTCTTCTTTGATACGACGGCAAACGTCACACTCAGCAACATAACGAGCAATGTCTTGCTTCATATTAGTCCACCAGAATCTCTGACGGATATCTTGATACATCTTTGTACTACCAGGATGGATACATAGAGGCGTATCATGGGCTTCTTTCATAACTTCCTGTGTCATATCCAGGTTTTTCTCTGCACATGGCACCACTAGGCGGCCCTTGAAGTATAGGGTGCCATCTTCAGAAATGGTGAAGAATGAGGGCTTTCCTCCTGCGAGGTAGCGCTTAATCTTGTAGGCTTCAGAGTCATACTTCTGTAGCCTTTTGATGCTGTCCTCGAGATCTGGTTTAGCAACTAGGGTATTGAGGGAACCCTGGGTAACAACGTGGAGGTTCACCTTGCCAAATTGTTTAGGAGGGGGAGCGAGTGCACCCGGAGGAACAATATGGAGGTTCAGCTTCCTGAATTCTTCAACAAGCGAGGGCTGAACTTTATGAACCTGGAGGTGGTTGCAGTAAGACTTGCGGCTCAAGGCATCCGCCATTACATTAGCCTTGCCTGGCGTATAGGAAATACCCAAGTCAAAGTCTGCAACAAGCTCCATCCATCTCTGCTGACGGAGGTTCAGATCTGGTTGAGTAAACAGATACTTCAGACTTTGGTGGTCGGTGAAGATCTCGCAACGATTACCGAGAAGGTAATGTCGCCACTGCTTCAGCGCATGATGTCGTGAACTGGGTAGTTCTCTTCGTGAGGGCGCAATTGTCGAGAGGCATAAGCAATCACTTTGCGGTCTTGCATTAGGACACAGCCTAACCCTTGACGGGAAGCGTCGCAGTAAATGACGAAGTCCTTCTTAGTATCAGGTGGAGCTAGAACTGGGGCAGAAGTCAACTTGTCTTTGAGTGCCTGGAAACTTTCCTGACATTTGTCTGTCCATTGGAACTTGACACCCTTATGCAACAGGTTAGTCAGAGGCCTGGCGATCTTAGAGAAGTTCTCGACGAATCGACGGCAATAGCTGGCGAGACCGAGAAAACTTCTGACTTGCTTAACGTTCTTGGGAGGAGTCCAATCAAGAATAGCCTGAACTCGCTCGGGGTTGACGGCAATACCATCCTTAGAGATGACATGCCCCAGATAGGTTACTTCCGGTAGCCAGAATTCACATTTAGAGAACTTGGCATATAGTTGATGTTCTCGTAGTTTTTCCAGCACAAGTCGAAGATGTTCAGCATGTTCTTCTTCGTTCTTGGAAAATATCAGGATATCATCCAGATAAACCACGACGAACTTGTCGAGGTAATCCATGAATATGTAGTTCATCAGACGAGAGAAGGTGGCTGGAGCATTGGTTAAACCGAAAGACATGACGGTGTACTCATATGAACCATAGCGAGTCACGAAGGCGGTCTTTGGGATATCCTCTTCGCGAACACGGATCTGGTGGTAGCCCAACCTCAAGTCGAGCTTAGAGAACACTGACGAACCCGCCAGTTGATCATACAGATCATTGATCCGAGGAAGAGGGTATTTATTCTGAATGGTAGCTTGGTTTATAGGACGGTAGTCTTGAACTAACCGGTTTGTTCCGTCCTTCTTCTTGACAAAGAGAGAAGGTGCTCCCCAAGGAGAGCAACTTGGGCGAATGAATCCTTTGCGAAGAGACTTGTCGATTTCCTCCTTAAGCTCAAGGAGTTCATGCGGCGGCATTTTGTAAGGTCGCTTGGCTATAGGAGTGGTGCCTGGTTTCAAGTCGATGATGAATTCGACAGCTCTAGCAGGGGGAATCCCCGGAAGTTCTTCAGGGAAGACGTCGAGGAATTCACGCACGACGGGAATGTTTTCAATGCCCTCGAGTGGTGCAGCGTTCAATGCATTCAATGCATAGAGCCTTGCCTCGGCATTTTGCACCAGATGGGCTTGGTAAGTAACTATCTCATCTGAAGGGTGTAGCAGATGGACGGTCTTAGTGGTGCAAACGATTGAAGCAGTATGCGCTTTTAACCAATTCATTCCCAGAATAAGATCAATGCTACAGGACTTCAGTACGATGGGAGAGACAAGAAATTCCAGTCCTTCAATTTCAACAGTAACATCGCGACTAACCATAGAGGTTTGACATTGGCCCGCAGGGGTGTGTACCACTAGCGGAGTGTTTATCTCTTCGTAATGAATGCCATGCAGGAATGCAAATTCTGCTGATATGAATGAATGGGATGCTCCTGTATCAAATAAAACGGATGCTGGTACTGAATTTACGAGGAGTGTACCCATCACAGTAGCAGGCTGGTCTTGAGCTTCGCTGAGATCAACGTGGTTGGCATGAGCACGACCATAAGACTTAGCATTGTTGTTGCGGGGCTGGTTGTTACCACGGCCAGCTGCTGGAAGGGCCAGTTGATTCTGGTTCTGATAGCAGTTCCTGGCAAAGTGACCCGGTTGTCCACACTTGAAGCACAGACCATTATCGGGAGTGGGAACAGGAGCCCCAGGTGGGGGAGCTGGTAGCTTTGACTGCTTAGATGGTGGAGGAGGCAGACGCGGTGCAGCATAAGATTTCCTGGGAGCAGGTGCATTTGGACGATACATGCTGTTTGGGATCCATATCTTACGCTTCTGGGAGGGCGAGCCCGAAGATGAGCCCGTGTCACGGTTGCGCCTCTGAGAGCTCTGGTATTCCTGCAGACCAGTCTCGACATTGATGGCCTTATTCACCAAGGTGGCGAAATTAGCAAAGTCATGCACTAGAAGTGCGAGCTTGATGTCAGCTTGAAGGCCATCACGGAACTTCTCCTGTCTGCGTGCATCAGTTGCAATGTCTTCTTCAGCATAGCGGGACAAGTCCAGAAACTCCCGCTGATAAGCTTCAACAGTTTTGTTGCCTTGGGTGAGGTTGCGGAACTCACGCTTCTTCCGGTCCATGACTCCCTGAGGAATGAAGCGGGCACGGAAAGCAGCTTGGAAGTCTGGCCAGGTGATGATTGTTCCAGCTGGCAGAGTACGCCTGTGGCTGTCCCACCATTGAGCTGCGGGTCCCTTCAAGAAGAAGGAAGCAGAATTGACATAGCTGGCAGGGGCTACATCAGCAGACTCCATCTCATAGGTGATGTCACGGAGCCAGTCATCAGCATCCAGAGGCTGAGTTGAGCTGCGGTAGATGGTTGGGTTGAGGCGTATGAAATCTTGAAGAGTCACTTGGGCTGGCTGCTGGTTCATATTGGGGCGAGGAAACTGAGCCATCATATTTTCCATGAATTGGCGGTTCAGTTCGAACTGTTGGATCATACCAGCCATGTACTCAGGTGGTGGTGGGGCATCGCCACCGCGACCACGACCACCTGGTCTAACCATCCTGCTAATATATAACAGGGGTAGTTCAGCATTGAGAAAATTTGCAATGACAAGAATCATTCATGATGAAACATGCATAATTGAAAGGTGCACGATAGCTACTGCATAGTAGTCGGCATAACTTACAAAAGGGGTCATGCATAGAGTTCAGTACATAGAGTTCAGTACATGGACTAAAACATCATAGGCGACACACAGGCTCGCGACGACTGAAACTAATACTACCATCAAGCCTACATCAGTCCCAAGAGGTACTGTGGAGGTAATCGTAGCCCGACAGCTGGTAGTGAGGCAACGGATAGCTCTCCACGTCAGCAGACTGGGGGCCGCGGATACTCAGGTGTAGAGCCCGACGCTCAGGTGGCAGAAGAGGACCAAGTGCGGGAGAGTAGCCTCCCACCTCTGGCCAACCGACACCGTGGGGCATCACGGTCCTGGCTGGGTAGATCGCAGTACGCGGTACCTGTCCAGACCGGACAAAGGGGTGCAGCAGCGTCAGAGCACGGTAAAGGTGCTGACGGGTGGTGTACATCTCATGGCGAAGAGCTCGGTTAGCTCGATCCAGCCCATCAGCATGCAGAACCAGGTGCTGATGGTAGAAGGGCTCTCGGGTGACAGTGGAGTAGGCAGCAGTATAGTATCCCTCCGCACCAGCATCAGAGGCGATAGCAATGTGCCTGAAAGGGGAGGTGTCCAACTCCCGATACTCTCCACGAAGACATGTCAGAGCAGCATAGGCAGCATCGTGGACAGCCATATCGATGGTCACACCAACACCATGTGCGGTGTGCAGCACAGTAGTTGAGTCGTACTCCCGAGAGTAGAGGTGGACGATGGCACGGTACTGCTCCTGGTTAAAGTCCTGGTACTCCTCGTAGACTGTGAACTCAGGGTGCCAGCGATAACCCAGATAGGTCATCATCTCAGCTAGCACCGCAGGTGATCCCGAGGCACCAATGGCCATCGTGTGGCGAACAACCTGCCTCGAGGGTTCCATCTGAAAGCAAAGACGTTTCAAAGGAGTCAATTGACAGTGTGTGAATTGTTCAAAATACTATTCTAAGAAACAACTATGGCTTATCCATCTTTGGGGTGAACGCGGTCACGGGATCCTAGTGTTAGAGTTAGTAAATTCGTTTAACCCGAGTAGAAGAGAGTTCAGAGTCCCAGAGTAAAGGTCGAGGAGTAAAAGATCCTAGTACCACCCAATGGCGACGTGGGCCCGTAAGCCGCACAGCCATGTTAGTAAAAGTTTTGCAATGACTAGACTCGACTTCGGCCAAGGAGTGTGGAAGGGGGGTTCCTACAGGCAGTCGGCTCTGATACCAACTTGTGACGCCCCCCGATTTGACCGTACACTAATCATGCACGCAAATGTGTACGACCACGATCAGGGACTCACGGGAAGATATCACAACACAACTCTAAAACATAAATAAGTCATACAAGCATTATAATACAAGCCAGGGGCCTCGAGGGCTCGAATACAAGTGCTCGATTATAGACGAGTCAGCGGAAGCAACAATATCTGAGTACAGACATAAGTTAAACAAGTTTTGCCTTAAGAAGGTTAGCACAAAAGTAGCAACGATCGAAGAGGCAAGGCCTCCTGCCTGGGACCTCCTAACTACTCCTGGTCGTCGTCAGCGGCCTGCACGTAGTAGTAGGCACCTCCAGTGCCGTAGGTGTCGTCGTCGACGGTGGCGTCTGGCTCCTGAACTCCGACATCTGATTGCGACAATCCGGTATAGAAAGGGGAAAAGAGGGAGAAAAGCAACCGTGAGTACTCATCCAAAGTACTCGCAAGCAAGGAGCTACACTACATATGCATGGGTATATGTGTAAAGAGGCATATCAGTGGACTGAACTGCAGAATGCCGGAATAAGAGGGGGATAGCTAGTCCTGTCGAAGACTACGCTTCTGGACATCTCCATCTTGCAGCATGTAGAAGAGAGTAGATTGAAGTCCTCCAAGTAGCATCGCATAGCATAATCCTACCCGGCAATCCCCTCCTCGTCGCCCTGTTAGAGAGCGATCACCGGGATGTATCTGGCACTTGGAAGGGTGTATTTTATTCAGTATCCAGTTCTAGTTGTCATAAGGTCAAGGTACAACTCCGGGTCGTCCTTTTACCGAGGGACACGGCTATTCGAATAGATAAACTTCCCTGCAGGGGTGCACCACATAACCCAACACGCTCGATCCCAATTGGCTGGACACACTTTTCTGGGTCATGCACGGCCTCGTAAGATCAACGCGTCGCAGCCCCACCTAAGCACAACAGAGCGGTCAGCACGCCGGTCTAATCCTAAGCGCGCAGGGGTCTGGGCCCATCGCCCTATGCACACCTGCACGTTGCGAACGCGGCCGCGAGTAGACCTAGCAACCCACACGATCACGACGGTTACGTCAAAGCGGTCCAACACGGCGCGCGCCACTCAGTCGCTGACGTCACGAGGGCTTCGGCTGATACCACGACGCCGGGATACCCATAACTACTCCCGCGTAGATGGCTAGTGCGTATAGACCAAATGGCCAGACTCAGATCAAATACCAAGATCTCGTTAAGCGTGTTAAGTATCCGCGAACGCCGACCAGGGCCAGGCCCACCTCTTACCTAGGCGGTCTCAACCTGCCCTGTCGCTCTGCCACAAAGATCCACTTGCGGGTACTCCTACGAGCCGACCCGACTTTAATCATCACATGTGTCATGTATATAGTATATAAGTATATGCCCGTGTTCACCGCCCAGGTGATCACGGCCCGATAGTATAGCACAGCAGACGGACAAGAATGTAGGGCCACTGATGGAAATCTAGCATCCTATACTAAGCATGTAGGATTGCAGGTAAAGGTATCAACAGTAGTAGCAAGGATAGGCTATGCATCAGAATAGGATATCGAAAAGCAGTAACATGCTACACTACTCTAATGTAAGCAGTATAGAGGAGAGTAGGCGATATCTGGTGATCAAGGGGGGGGGGGCTTGCCTGGTTGCTCTGGCAAGTAGGAGGGGTCGTCAACTCCGTAGTTGAACTGGGCAGCAGCAGTGTCGGTCTCGTAGTCTACCGGAGAGAAGAGGGGGAAGAAACAGTAAATACAATGCAAACATAAGCATGACGATGCGTGACATGACAATGAGCGGTGCTAGGGGTGTCCTAACGCGACAGTAGGTGGTACCGGTGAAGGGGGGGAACATCCGGGAAAGTATTCCCGATGTTTTGCGTTTTCGGACAAACGGACCGGAGGGGGAAAGTTGCTAGTTCGATAGGTTAGGGAGGTGTGGTGGATGAACGGACTGCGTATTCGGATTCGTCTCGTCGTTCTGAGCAACTTTCATATAGAAAACATTTTCATCCGAGTTACGGTTTAAAAGATATGAATTTTCAAAGTTTATTTGAATTTCTGGAATTATTTATATTAAGCAAAAATGAATTATTACGTCAGCATGAGGCAATGCTGACGTCAGCAGGTCAACAGGTCGGCTGACCAGTCAAACCAGACAGGTGGGTCCAGTGGGACCCACCTGTCATTCACTATTTAGGTTAATTAGGGTTTAGCTAATTAATTATTATTTAATTAAATTAAACAGGATTAATTAACTTAATTAATTAATTTATTTATTTAATGAATTAATTAAAATTATTTTTATTTCTTTATTTATTAATTTTTATTAAGTAATTTAGTATTATTTTTCTTATTATTAATATTTTATTTATTTTAATTATTTATTAATTAGTTTTTTGTTTTATTATCATCATTATTATTATTACTATTATTTATTTATTTATATTTTAATTTTATTTATTTATTTTTATTAGTAAACGTTCCGGCGCTGGGGGCCCGTTTGTCATTGGGCCAGGGGGTCGGGCCCAGTGGCCAGTAGCTCAGGTGGGGCTAGGCCCACCTGGCGGTGGCCCAGAGGGGCGAGGCCCACTGGCAGTGGCCCAGAGGGCACTGCGGCTACGGGCGCAACGGCGTAACGGCGTCGGGCGTCCGCCCGAACGGGACGGCGAGGGGGCGCGGCGGACGAAGGCCGTCGGGGCGCGCGCGGGCGAGGCTCGCCGGCCGGAGCAGCGCCGCAGCAGGGGACGGGCAGAGGCGGCCACGCGCGGCCACGGGCGCGTACGGGGGCGAGGTGCGGGGCGAAGCCAGAGGCCAACGCCGGTGGGAGGCAACGGCGGCGCGGCTCGCGCGGGCGCGCGTCGGTGCGGTCGGGCGTGGGGAAGAAGCTGCGAGGGGGGGGCGCGGTCGAGGCTATGGGCCTGCCCGCGACGGCGAGGGCGCGAGGACGAGGGGGGCAGCCGGGGCGTGGCCGATGCTGGCGCGCGGTCGGGGCGCGTCTGGGCGCGCCGGAGCGCGAGCGGGGCGGCGGTGACCGAGGGGAGAGGGGCGGGCGACGGAGGCCGGTGGCCTCACCGTGGGATGCAGGGTCACGGCAGTGGGGGTCGAGGGGGAGACGGGGGCGACGGCGATGCGGTGTCGAGGCGCAGGCCGGCGAGGAGGAGGAGGCAGGCCGGCGATGCAGTGCTCCGGCGAGGCGAGGGCGCGGGGTCGAGCGCGACGGCGACGGCGACAGCCTCCTCCTCGATCCAGATCGGGGGGGGCAGGGGAGGGAGGTGAGATATTTCGGGGGGGGAGAGCGAGTGGGTAGGCTGTCGGTGGGGGGGGGGGAGGGGATAAGGTGAGGGGGGTTGGGCCGGCCGGCTGGGCCTGGGGTGGCCCAGTTGGGCCATGTCCAGTGGGGGGGGCTTTTGTTCCCTTTTTTTTGTTCTGTTTTCTGTTTTGTTTTGCATTTTCTTTTATTTGTTTTCTTTCACCCTTTTAACCCATTTTAAAATACTTAGGCATTTTCTAAAAAGGAGTTTTCTCCACAATAATTACCAGTGTATTATTTGGCACCCATGGAACATTTTTGTTTAAACTTTTGAAAACTTTTATTTTTCACTTTAATTATATTTGAAGTTTGAATTAGGAGTTTGAAAGAAAGGTGATTCCAATGCGATCAAGCCCTGTTTAGCAACGTGATTAGCTTAATCACAGAGAGTTACTGTAGCATGATTCTCGGGGTGTTACAGTTACGGCAAAAACTGGATGCACTTCGTGTACAAAACGGACAATCTCTCTCGAAGTATCAGGATTTCATACGGAAACTTGTCTGTTACAAAGGGATTTCATTTTTTAAAACTTATTTGAACTCCTGACTTTTTGTGTGTTCATAATGCACCATCCAAAGCCACATCATCATTTTTCAATCGTTTCTGATTTCATTTGTTATTTTTCATGCATTTACTAATTATTTTGAGCTATAAGACCCTAAAATTGAAAAGCATTTCAAATGAACTCTGAAAAGGTTGAAAGTTGGCATGGTATCATCATTTCATCCACATAGCATGTGCAAGAAAGTTGAGAGGGTTACGGCAAAAACTGGACGCACTTCGTGTACAAAACGGACAATCTCTTTCAAAGTATCAGGATTTCATACGGAAACTCGTCTGTTACAAGGGGATTTCATTTTTTAAAACTTATTTGAACTCTTGACTTTTTGTGAGTTCAAAATGCACCATTCAAAGCCACATCATCATTTTTCAATCCTTTCTGACTTCATTTGTTATTTTTCATGCATTTACTAATTATTTTGAGCTATAAGACCCTAAAATTGAAAAGCATTTCAAATGAACTCTGAAAAGGTTGAAAGTTGGCATGGTATCATCATTTCATCCATATAGCATGTGCAAGAAAGTTGAGAGGGTTACGGCAAAAACTGGACGCACTTCGTGTACAAAACGGACAATCTCTTTCAAAGTATCAGGATTTCATACGGAAACTCGTCAGTTACAAAGGGATTTCTTTTTTTAAAACTTATTTGAACTCCTGACTTTTTGTGTGTTCAAAATGCACCATCCAAAGCCACATCATCATTTTTCAATCCTTTCTGACTTCATTTGTTATTTTTCATGCATTTACTAATTATTTTGAGCTATAAGACCCTAAAATTGAAAAGCATTTCAAATGAACTCTGAAAAGGTTGAAAGTTGGCATGGTATGATAATTTCATCCACATAGCATGTGCAAGAAAGTTGAGAGGGTTACGGCAAAAACTGGATGTACTTCGTGTACAAAACGGACAATCTCTCTCAAAGTATCAGGATTTCATACGGAAACTCGTCTGTTACAAAGGGATTTCATTTTTTAAAACTTATTTGAACTCCTGACTTTTTGTGTGTTCAAAATGCACCATCCAAAGCCACATCATCATTTTTCAATCCTTTCTGACTTCATTTTTTATTTTTCATGCATTTACTAATTATTTTGAGCTATAAGACCCTAAAATTGAAAAGCATTTCAAATGAACTTGAAAAGGTTGAAAGTTGGCATGGTATCATCATTTCATCCACATAGCATGTGCAAGAAAGTTGAGAGGGTTACGGCAAAAACTGGATGCACTTCGTGTACAAAACGGACAATCTCTCTCGAAGTATCAGGATTTCATACGGAAACTCGTCTGTTACAAAGGGATTTCATTTTTTAAAACTTATTTGAACTCCTGACTTTTTGTGTGTTCATAATGCACCATCCAAAGCCACATCATCATTTTCCAATCCTTTCTGACTTCATTTGTTATTTTTCATGCATTTACTAATTATTTGGAGCTATAAGACCCTAAAATTGAAAAGCATTTCAAATGAACTCTGAAAAGGTTGAAAGTTGGCATGGTATCATCATTTCATCCACATAGCATGTGCAAGAAAGTTGAGAGGGTTACGGCAAAAACTGGACGCACTTCGTGTACAAAACGGACAATCTCTTTCAAAGTATCAGGGTTTCATACGGAAACTCGTCTGTTACAAAGGGATTTCTTTTTTTAAA
This sequence comes from Aegilops tauschii subsp. strangulata, assembly GCF_002575655.3. Taxonomy (NCBI): domain Eukaryota; kingdom Viridiplantae; phylum Streptophyta; class Magnoliopsida; order Poales; family Poaceae; genus Aegilops; species Aegilops tauschii. The sequence continues at coordinate 95,312 of NW_027332615.1, forward strand.
ACTTATTTGAACTCCTGACTTTTTGTGATTTCAAAATGCACCATTCAAAGCCACATCATTATTTTTCAATCCTTTCTGACTTCATTTGTTATTTTTCATGCATTATTAATTATTTTGAGCTATAAGACCCTAAAATTGAAAAGCATTTCAATGAACTCTGAAAAGGTTGAAAGTTGGCATGGTATCATCATTTCATCCACATAGCATGTGCAAGAAAGTTGAGAGGGTTACGGGAAAAACTGGATGCACTTCTTGTACAAAATGGACAATCTCTTTCAAAGTATCAGGATTACATACGGAAACTCGTCTGTTACAAAGGGATTTCATTTTTAAAACTTATTTGAACTCCTAACTTTTTGTGTGTTCAAAATGCACCATTCAAAGCCACATCATCATTTTTCAATCCTTTCTGACTTCATTTGTTATTCTAAAGCATTTCAATGAACTCTGAAAAGGTTGAAAGTTGGCATGGTATGATAATTTCATCCATATAGCATGTGCAAGAAAGTTGAGAGGGTTACGGCAAAAACTGGATGCACTTCTTGTACAAAACGGACAATCTCTTTCAAAGTATCAGGATTTCATACGGAAACTCGTCTGTTACAAAGGGATTTCATTTTTTAAAACTTATTTGAACTCCTGACTTTTTGTGAGTTCAAAATGCACCATTCAAAGCCACATCATCATTTTTCAATCCTTTCTGACTTCATTTGTTATTTTTTCATGCATTTACTAATTATTTTGAGCTATAGGACCCTAAAATTGAAAAGCATTTCAAATGAACTCTGAAAAGGTTTAAAGTTGGCATGGTATGATAATTTCATCCATATAGCATGTGCAAGAAAGTTGAGAGGGTTACGGGAAAAACTAGATGCACTTCTTGTACAAAACGGACAATCTCTTTCAAAGTATCAGGATTTCATACGGAAACTCGTCTGTTACAAAGGGATTTCATTTTTTTAAACTTATTTGAACTCCTGACTTTTTGTGTGTTCAAAATGCACCATCCAAAGCCACATCATCATTTTTCAATCCTTTCTGACTTCATTTGTTATTTGTCATGCATTTACTAATTATTTTGAGCTATAAGACCCTAAAATTGAAAAGCATTTCAAATGAACTCTGAAAAGGTTGAAAGTTGTCATGGTATCATCATTTCATCCACATAGCATGTGCAAGAAAGTTGAGAGGGTTACGGCAAAAACTGGATGCACTTCGTGTACAAAACGGACAATCTCTTTCAAAGTATCAGGATTTCATACGGACACTCGTCTGTTACAAAGGGATTTCATTTTTTAAAACTTATTTGAACTCCTGACTTTTTGTGAGTTCAAAATGCACCATCCAAAGCCACATCATCATTTTTCAATCCTTTCTGACTTCATTTGTTATTTTTCATGCATTTACTAATTATTTTGAGCTATAAGACCCTAAAATTGAAAAGCATTTCAAATGAACTCTGAAAAGGTTGAAAGTTGGCATGGTATCATCATTTCATCCACATAGCATGTGCAAGAAAGGTGAGAGGGTTACGGCAAAAACTGGATACACTTCTTGTACAAAACGGACAATCTCTTTCAAAGTATCAGGATTTCATACGGAAACTCGTCTGTTACAAAGGGATTTCATTTTTAAAACTTATTTGAACTCTTGACTTTTTGTGTGTTCAAAATGCACCATTCAAAGCCACATCATCATTTTTCAATCCTTTCTGACTTCATTTGTTATTTTTCATGCATTTACTAATTATTTTGGGCTATAAGACCCTAAAATTGAAAAGCATTTCAAATGAACTCTGAAAAGGTTGAAAGTTGGCATGGTATCATCATTTCATCCACATAGCATGTGCAAGAAAGTTGAGAGGGTTACGGCAAAAACTGGATGCACTTCGTGTACAAAACGGACAATCTCTTTCAAAGTATCAGGATTTCATACGGAAACTCGTCTGTTACAAGGGGATTTCATTTTTTAAAACTTATTTGAACTCTTGACTTTTTGTGAGTTCAAAATGCACCATTCAAAGGCACATCATCATTTTTCAATCCTTTCTGACTTCATTTGTTGTTTTTCATGCATTTACTAATTCTTTTGAGCTATAGGACCGTAAAATTGAAAAGCATTTCAAATGAACTCTTAAAAGGTTGAAAGTTGGCATGGTATCATCATTTCATCCACCTAGCATGTGCAAGAATGTTGAGAGGGTTACGGCAAAAACTGGGTGCACTTCGTGTACAAAACAGACAATCTCTTTCAAAGTATCAGGATTTCATACGGAAACTCGTCTGTTACAAAGGGATTTCATTTTTTAAAACTTATTTTGAACTCCTGACTTTTTCTGTGTTCAAAATGCACCATCCAAAGCCACATCATCATTTTTCAATCCTTTCTGACTTCATTTGTTATTTTTCATGCATTTACTAATTATTTTGAGCTATAAGACCCTAAAATTGAAAAGCATTTCAAATGAACTCTGAAAAGGTTGAAAGTTGGCATGGTATCATCATTTCATCCACATAGCATGTGCAAGAAAGTTGAGAGGGTTACGGCAAAAACTGGATGCACTTCGTGTACAAAACGGACAAACTCTTTCAAAGTATCAGGATTTCATACGGAAACTCGTCTGTTACAAAGGGATTTCATTTTTAAAACTTATTTGAACTCTTGACTTTTTGTGTGTTCAAAATGCACCATTCAAAGCCACATCATCATTTTTCAATCCTTTCTGACTTCATTTGTTATTTTTCATGCATTTACTAATTATTTTGAGCTATAAGACCCTAAAATTGAAAAGCATTTCAAATGAACTCTGAAAAGGTTGAAAGTTGGCATGGTATCATCATTTCATCCACATAGCATGTGCAAGAAAGTTGAGAGGGTTACGGCAAAAACTAGATGCACTTCGTGTACAAAACGGACAATCTCTTTCAAAGTATCAGGATTTCATACGGAAACTCATCTGTTACAAAGGGATTTCATTTTTAAAACTTATTTGAACTCTTGAATTTTTGTGAGTTCAAAATGCACCATTCAAAGCCACATCATCATTTTTCAATCCTTTCTGACTTCATTTGTTACTTTTCATGCATGTACTAATTATTTTGAGCTATAAGACCCTCAAATTGAAAAGCATTTCAAATGAACTTGAAAAGGTTGAAAGTTGGCATGGTATCATCATTTCATCCACATAGCATGTGCAAGAAAGTTGAGAGGGTTACGGCAAAAACTGGATGCACTTCGTGTACAAAATGGACAATCTCTCTCAAAGTATCAGGATTTCATACGGAAACTCGTCTGTTACAAAGGGATTTCATTTTTTAAAACTTATTTGAACTCCTGACTTTTTGTGTGTTCAAAATACACCATCCAAAGCCACATCATCATTTTTCAATCCTTTCTGACTTCATTTGTTATTTTTCATGCATTTACTAATTATTTTGAGCTATAAGACCCTAAAATTGAAAAGCATTTGAAATGAACTCTGAAAAGGTTGAAAGTTGGCATGGTATCATCATTTCATCCACATAGCATGTGCAAGAAAGTTGAGAGGGTTACGGCAACAACTGGATGCACTTCGTGTACAAAACGGACAATCTCTTTCAAAGTATCAGGATTTCATACGGAAACTCATCTGTTACAAAGGGATTTCATTTTTAAAACTTATTTGAACTCTTGACTTTTTGTGAGTTCAAAATGCACCATTCAAAGCCACATCATCATTTTTCAATCATTTCTGACTTCATTTGTTATTTTTCATGCATTATTAATTATTTTGAGCTATAAGACCCTAAAATTGAAAAGCATTTCAAATGAACTCTGAAAAGGTTTAAAGTTGGCATGGTTTCATCATTTCATCCACATAGCATGTGCAAGAAAGTTGAGAGGGTTACGGCAAAAACTGGATGCACTTCGTGTACAAAACGGACAAACTCTTTCAAAGTATCCGGATTTCATACGGAAACTCGTCTGTTACAAAGGGATTTCATTTTTAAAACTTATTTGAACTCTTGACTTTTTGTGTGTTCAAAATGCACCATTCAAAGCCACATCATCATTTTTCAATCCTTTCTGACTTCATTTGTTATTTTTCATGCATTTACTTATTATTTTGAGCTATAAGACCCTAAAATTGAAAAGCATTTCAAATGAACTCTGAAAAGGTTGAAAGTTGGCATGGTATCATCATTTCATCCACATAGCATGTGCAAGAAAGTTGAGAGGGTTACGGCAAAAACTGGATGCACTTCGTGTACAAAACGAACAATCTCTTTCAAAGTATCAGGATTTCATACGGAAACTCGTCTGTTACAAGGGGACTTCATTTTTTAAAACTTATTTGAACTCTTGACTTTTTGTGAGTTCAAAATGCACCATTCAAAGCCACATCATCATTTTTCAATCCTTTCCGACTTCATTTGTTATTTTTCATGCATTTACTAATTATTTTGAGCTATAAGACCCTAAAATTGAAAAGCATTTCAAATGAACTTGAAAAGGTTGAAAGTTGGCATGGTATCATCATTTCATCCACATAGCATGTGCAAGAAAGTTGAGAGGGTTACGGCAAAAACTGGATGCACTTCGTGTACCAAACGGACAATCTCTCTCAAAGTATCAGGATTTCATACGGAAACTCGTCTGTTACAAAGGGATTTCATTTTTTAAAACTTATTTGAACTCCTGACTTTTTGTGTGTTCAAAATGCACCATCCAAAGCCACATCATCATTTTTCAATCCTTTCTGACTTCATTTGTTATTTTTCATGCATTTACTAATTATTTTGAGCTATAAGACCCTAAAATTGAAAAGCATTTGAAATGAACTCTGAAAAGGTTGAAAGTTGGCATGGTATCATCATTTCATCCACATAGCATGTGCAAGAAAGTTGAGAGGGTTACGGCAAAAACTGGATGCACTTCGTGTACAAAACAGACAATCTCTTTCAAAGTATCAGGATTTCATACGGAAACTCGTCTGTTACAAGGGGATTTCATTTTTTTAAACTTATTTGAACTCTTGACTTTTTGTGAGTTCAAAATGCACCATTCAAAGCCACATCATCATTTTTCAATCCTTTCTGACTTCATTTGTTATTTTTCATGCATTTACTAATTATTTTGAGCTATAAGACCCTAAAATTGAAAAGCATTTCAAATGAACTTGAAAAGGTTGAAAGTTGGCATGGTATCATCATTTCATCCACATAGCATGTGCAAGAAAGTTGAGAGGGTTACGGCAAAAACTGGATGCAGTTCGTGTACAAAATGGACAATCTCTTTCAAAGTATCAGGATTTCATACGGAAACTCGTCTGTTACAAGGGGATTTCATTTTTTAAAACTTATTTGAACTCTTGACTTTTTGTGAGTTCAAAATGCACCATTCAAAGCCACATCATCATTTTTCAATCCTTTCTGACTTCATTTGTTATTTTTCATGCATTTACTAATTCTTTTGAGCTGTAGGACCCTAAAATTGAAAAGCAGTTCAAATGAACTCTGAAAAGGTTGAAAGTTGGCATGGTATCATCATTTCATCCACCTAGCATGTGCAAGAATGTTGAGAGGGTTACGGCAAAAACTGGATGCACTTCGTGTACAAAACAGACAATCTCTTTCAAAGTATCAGGATTTCATACGGAAACTCGTCTGTTCAAAGGGATTTCATTTTTTTAAACTTATTTGAACTCCTGACTTTTTGTGAGTTCAAAATGCACCATCCAAAGCCACATCATCATTTTTCAATCCTTTCTGACTTCATTTGTTATTTTTCATGCATTTACTAATTATTTTGAGCTATAAGACCCTAAAATTGAAAAGCATTTCAAATGAACTCTGAAAAGGTTAAAAGTTGGCATGGTATCATCATTTCATCCACATAGCATGTGCAAGAAAGTTGAGAGGGTTACGGCAAAAACTGGATGCACTTCTTGTACAAAACGGACAATCTCTTTCAAAGTATCAGGATTTCATACGGAAACTCGTCTCTTACAAAGGGATTTCATTTTTAAAACTTATTTGAACTCTTGACTTTTTGTGTGTTCAAAATGCACCATTCAAAGCCACATCATCATTTTTCAATCCTTTCTGACTTCATTTGTTATTTTTCATGCATTTACTAAATCTATTGAGCTATAGGACCCTAAAATTGAAAAGCATTTCAAATGAACTCTGAAAAGGTTGAAAGTTGGCATGGTATCATCATTTCATCCACCTAGCATGTGCAAGAATGTTGAGAGGGTTACGGCAAAAACTGGGTGCACTTCGTGTACAAAACAGACAATCTCTTTCAAAGTATCAGGATTTCATACGGAAACTCGTCTGTTACAAGGGGATTTCATTTTTTAAAACTTATTTTGAACTCCTGACTTTTTCTGTGTTCAAAATGCACCATTCAAAGCCACATCATCATTTTTCAATCCTTTCTGACTTCATTTGTTATTTTTCATGCATTTACTAATTCTTTTGAGCTATAGGACCCTAAAATTGAAAAGCATTTCAAATGAACTCTGAAAAGGTTGAAAGTTGGCATGGTATCATCATTTCATCCATATAGCATGTGCAAGAAAGTTGAGAGGGTTACGGCAAAAACTGGATGCACTTCGTGTACAAAACAGACAATCTCTTTCAAAGTATCAGGATTTCATACGGAAACTCGTCTGTTACAAAGGGATTTCATTTTTTAAAATTTATTTGAACTCCTGACTTTATGTGTGTTCAAAATGCACCATCCAAAGCCAAATCATCATTTTTCAATCCTTTCTGACTTCATTTGTTATTTTTCATGCATTTACTAATTATTTTGAGCTATAAGACCCTAAAATTGAAAAGCATTTCAAATGAACTCTGAAAAGGTTGAAAGTTGGCATGGTATCATCATTTCATCCACATAGCATGTGCAAGAAAGTTGAGAGGGTTACGGCAAAAACTGGATGCACTTCGTGTACAAAACGAACAATCTCTTTCAAAGTATCAGGATTTCATACGGAAACTCGTCTGTTACAAGGGGATTTCATTTTTTAAAACTTATTTGAACTCTTGACTTTTTGTGAGTTCAAAATGCACCATTCAAAGCCACATCATCATTTTTCAATCCTTTCTGACTTCATTTGTTATTTTTCATGCATTTACTAATTATTTTGAGCTATAAGACCCTAAAATTGAAAAGCATTTCAAATGAACTCTGAAAAGGTTGAAAGTTGGCATGGTATCATCATTTCATCCACATAGCATGTGCAAGAAAGTTGAGAGGGTTACGGCAAAAACTAGATGCACTTCGTGTACAAAACGGACAATCTCTTTCAAAGTATCAGGATTTCATACGGAAACTCGTCTGTTACAAGGGGATTTCATTTTTTAAAACTTATTTGAACTCTTGAATTTTTGTGAGTTCAAAATGCACCATTCAAAGCCACATCATCATTTTTCAATCCTTTCTGACTTCATTTGTTACTTTTCATGCATGTACTAATTATTTTGAGCTATAAGACCCTCAAATTGAAAAGCATTTCAAATGAACTTGAAAAGGTTGAAAGTTGGCATGGTATCATCATTTCATCCACATAGCATGTGCAAGAAAGTTGAGAGGGTTACGGCAAAAACTGGATGCACTTCGTGTACAAAATGGACAATCTCTCTCAAAGTATCAGGATTTCATACGGAAACTCGTCTGTTACAAAGGGATTTCATTTTTTAAAACTTATTTGAACTCCTGACTTTTTGTGTGTTCAAAATACACCATCCAAAGCCACATCATCATTTTTCAATCCTTTCTCACTTCATTTGTTATTTTTCATGCATTTACTAATTATTTTGAGCTATAAGACCCTAAAATTGAAAAGCATTTGAAATGAACTCTGAAAAGGTTGAAAGTTGGCATGGTATCATCATTTCATCCACATAGCATGTGCAAGAAAGTTGAGAGGGTTACGGCAACAACTGGATGCACTTCGTGTACAAAACGGACAATCTCTTTCAAAGTATCAGGATTTCATACGGAAACTCATCTGTTACAAAGGGATTTCATTTTTAAAACTTATTTGAACTCTTGACTTTTTGTGAGTTCAAAATGCACCATTCAAAGCCACATCATCATTTTTCAATCATTTCTGACTTCATTTGTTATTTTTCATGCATTATTAATTATTTTGAGCTATAAGACCCTAAAATTGAAAAGCATTTCAAATGAACTCTGAAAAGGTTTAAAGTTGGCATGGTTTCATCATTTCATCCACATAGCATGTGCAAGAAAGTTGAGAGGGTTACGGCAAAAACTGGATGCACTTCGTGTACAAAACGGACAAACTCTTTCAAAGTATCCGGATTTCATACGGAAACTCGTCTGTTACAAAGGGATTTCATTTTTAAAACTTATTTGAACTCTTGACTTTTTGTGTGTTCAAAATGCACCATTCAAAGCCACATCATCATTTTTCAATCCTTTCTGACTTCATTTGTTATTTTTCATGCATTTACTTATTATTTTGAGCTATAAGACCCTAAAATTGAAAAGCATTTCAAATGAACTCTGAAAAGGTTGAAAGTTGGCATGGTATCATCATTTCATCCACATAGCATGTGCAAGAAAGTTGAGAGGGTTACGGCAAAAACTGGATGCACTTCGTGTACAAAACGAACAATCTCTTTCAAAGTATCAGGATTTCATACGGAAACTCGTCTGTTACAAGGGGATTTCATTTTTTTAAACTTATTTGAACTCTTGACTTTTTGTGAGTTCAAAATGCACCATTCAAAGCCACATCATCATTTTTCAATCCTTTCCGACTTCATTTGTTATTTTTCATGCATTTACTAATTATTTTGAGCTATAAGACCCTAAAATTGAAAAGCATTTCAAATGAACTTGAAAAGGTTGAAAGTTGGCATGGTATCATCATTTCATCCACATAGCATGTGCAAGAAAGTTGAGAGGGTTACGGCAAAAACTGGATGCACTTCGTGTACCAAACGGACAATCTCTCTCAAAGTATCAGGATTTCATACGGAAACTCGTCTGTTACAAAGGGATTTCATTTTTTAAAACTTATTTGAACTCCTGACTTTTTGTGTGTTCAAAATGCACCATCCAAAGCCACATCATCATTTTTCAATCCTTTCTGACTTCATTTGTTATTTTTCATGCATTTACTAATTATTTTGAGCTATAAGACCCTAAAATTGAAAAGCATTTGAAATGAACTCTGAAAAGGTTGAAAGTTGGCATGGTATCATCATTTCATCCACATAGCATGTGCAAGAAAGTTGAGAGGGTTACGGCAAAAACTGGATGCACTTCGTGTACAAAACAGACAATCTCTTTCAAAGTATCAGGATTTCATACGGAAACTCGTCTGTTACAAGGGGATTTCATTTTTTTAAACTTATTTGAACTCTTGACTTTTTGTGAGTTCAAAATGCACCATTCAAAGCCACATCATCATTTTTCAATCCTTTCTGACTTCATTTGTTATTTTTCATGCATTTACTAATTATTTTGAGCTATAAGACCCTAAAATTGAAAAGCATTTCAAATGAACTTGAAAAGGTTGAAAGTTGGCATGGTATCATCATTTCATCCACATAGCATGTGCAAGAAAGTTGAGAGGGTTACGGCAAAAACTGGATGCAGTTCGTGTACAAAATGGACAATCTCTTTCAAAGTATCAGGATTTCATACGGAAACTCGTCTGTTACAAGGGGATTTCATTTTTTAAAACTTATTTGAACTCTTGACTTTTTGTGAGTTCAAAATGCACCATTCAAAGCCACATCATCATTTTTCAATCCTTTCTGACTTCATTTGTTATTTTTCATGCATTTACTAATTCTTTTGAGCTGTAGGACCCTAAAATTGAAAAGCAGTTCAAATGAACTCTGAAAAGGTTGAAAGTTGGCATGGTATCATCATTTCATCCACCTAGCATGTGCAAGAATGTTGAGAGGGTTACGGCAAAAACTGGATGCACTTCGTGTACAAAACAGACAATCTCTTTCAAAGTATCAGGATTTCATACGGAAACTCGTCTGTTCAAAGGGATTTCATTTTTTTAAACTTATTTGAACTCCTGACTTTTTGTGAGTTCAAAATGCACCATCCAAAGCCACATCATCATTTTTCAATCCTTTCTGACTTCATTTGTTATTTTTCATGCATTTACTAATTATTTTGAGCTATAAGACCCTAAAATTGAAAAGCATTTCAAATGAACTCTGAAAAGGTTAAAAGTTGGCATGGTATCATCATTTCATCCACATAGCATGTGCAAGAAAGTTGAGAGGGTTACGGCAAAAACTGGATGCACTTCTTGTACAAAACGGACAATCTCTTTCAAAGTATCAGGATTTCATACGGAAACTCGTCTCTTACAAAGGGATTTCATTTTTAAAACTTATTTGAACTCTTGACTTTTTGTGTGTTCAAAATGCACCATTCAAAGCCACATCATCATTTTTCAATCCTTTCTGACTTCATTTGTTATTTTTCATGCATTTACTAAATCTATTGAGCTATAGGACCCTAAAATTGAAAAGCATTTCAAATGAACTCTGAAAAGGTTGAAAGTTGGCATGGTATCATCATTTCATCCACCTAGCATGTGCAAGAATGTTGAGAGGGTTACGGCAAAAACTGGGTGCACTTCGTGTACAAAACAGACAATCTCTTTCAAAGTATCAGGATTTCATACGGAAACTCGTCTGTTACAAGGGGATTTCATTTTTTTAAACTTATTTTGAACTCCTGACTTTTTCTGTGTTCAAAATGCACCATTCAAAGCCACATCATCATTTTTCAATCCTTTCTGACTTCATTTGTTATTTTTCATGCATTTACTAATTCTTTTGAGCTATAGGACCCTAAAATTGAAAAGCATTTCAAATGAACTCTGAAAAGGTTGAAAGTTGGCATGGTATCATCATTTCATCCATATAGCATGTGCAAGAAAGTTGAGAGGGTTACGGCAAAAACTGGATGCACTTCGTGTACAAAACAGACAATCTCTTTCAAAGTATCAGGATTTCATACGGAAACTCGTCTGTTACAAAGGGATTTCATTTTTTAAAATTTATTTGAACTCCTGACTTTATGTGTGTTCAAAATGCACCATCCAAAGCCAAATCATCATTTTTCAATCCTTTCTGACTTCATTTGTTATTTTTCATGCATTTACTAATTATTTTGAGCTATAAGACCCTAAAATTGAAAAGCATTTCAAATGAACTCTGAAAAGGTTGAAAGTTGGCATGGTATCATCATTTCATCCACATAGCATGTGCAAGAAAGTTGAGAGGGTTACGGCAACAACTGGATGCACTTCTTGTACAAAACGGACAATCTCTTTCAAAGTATCAGGATTTCATACGGAAACTCGTCTGTTACAAAGGGATTTCATTTTTAAAACTTATTTGAACTCTTGACTTTTTGTCTGTTCAAAATGCACCATTCAAAGCCACATCATCATTTTTCAATCCTTTCTGACTTCATTTGTTATTTTTCATGCATTTACTAATTCTTTTGAGCTATAGGACCCTAAAATTGAAAAGCATTTCAAATGAACTCTGAAAAGGTTGAAAGTTGGCATGGTATCATCATTTCATCCACCTAGCATGTGCAAGAATGTTGAGAGGGTTACGGCAAAAACTGGGTGCACTTCGTGTACAAAACAGACAATCTCTTTCAAAGTATCAGGATTTCATACGGAAACTCGTCTGTTACAAAGGGATTTCATTTTTTAAAACTTATTTTGAACTCCTGACTTTTTCTGTGTTCAACATGCACCATCCAAAGCCACATCATCATTTTTCAATCCTTTCTGACTTCATTTGTTATTTTTCATGCATTTACTAATTCTTTTGAGCTATAGGACCCTAAAATTGAAAAGCATTTCAATGAACTCTGAAAAGGTTGAAAGTTGGCATGGTATGATAATTTCATCCATATAGCATGTGCAAGAAAGTTGAGAGGGTTACGGCAAAAACTGGATGCACTTCGTGTACAAAACGGACAATCTCTCTCAAAGTATCAGGATTTCATACGGAAACTCGTCTGTTACAAAGGGATTTCATTTTTAAAACTTATTTGAACTCTTGACTTTTTGTGTGTTCAAAATGCATCATTCAAAGCCACATCATCATTTTTCAATCCTTTCTGACTTCATTTGTTATTTTTCATGCATTTACTAATTATTTTGAGCTATAAGACCCTAAAATTGAAAAGCATTTCAAATGAACTCTGAAAAGGTTGAAAGTTGGCATGGTATCATCATTTCATCCACATAGCATGTGCAAGAAAGTTGAGAGGGTTACGGCAAAAACTGGATGCACTTCTTGTACAAAACGGACAATCTCTTTCAAAGTATCAGGATTTCATACGGAAACTCGTCTGTTACAAAGGGATTTCATTTTTAAAACTTATTTGAACTCTTGACTTTTTGTGTGTTCAAAATGCACCATTCAAAGCCACATCATCATTTTTCAATCCTTTCTGACTTCATTTGTTATTTTTCATGCATTTACTAATTCTTTTGAGCTATAGGACCCTAAAATTGAAAAGCATTTCAAATGAACTCTGAAAAGGTTGAAAGTTGGCATGGTATCATCATTTCATCCACCTAGCATTTGCAAGAATGTTGAGAGGGTTACGGCAAAAACTGGGTGCACTTCGTGTACAAAACAGACAATCTCTTTCAAAGTATCAGGATTTCATACGGAAACTCGTCTGTTACAAAGGGATTTCATTTTTTAAAACTTATTTTTAACTCCTGACTTTTTCTGTGTTCAAAATGCACCATCCAAAGCCACATCATCATTTTTCAATCCTTTCTGACTTCATTTGTTATTTTTCATGCATTTACTAATTCTTTTGAGCTATAGGACCCTAAAATTGAAAAGCATTTGAATGAACTCTGAAAAGGTTGAATGTTGGCATGGTATGATAATTTCATCCATATAGCATGTGCAAGAAAGTTGAGAGGGTTACGGCAAAAACTGGATGCACTTCGTGTACAAAACGGACAATCTCTCTCAAAGTATCAGGATTTCATACGGAAACTCGTCTGTTACAAAGGGATTTCATTTTTAAAACTTATTTGAACTCTTGACTTTTTGTGAGTTCAAAATGCATCATTCAAAGCCACATCATCATTTTTCAATCCTTTTTGACTTCATTTGTTATTTTTCATGCATTTACTAATTATTTTGAGCTATAAGACCCTAAAATTGAAAAGCATTTCAAATGAACTCTGAAAAGGTTGAAAGTTGGCATGGTATCATCATTTCATCCACATAGCATGTGCAAGAAAGTTGAGAGGGTTACGGCAAAAACTGGATGCACTTCTTGTACAAAACGGACAATCTCTTTCAAAGTATCAGGATTTCATACGGAAACTCGTCTGTTACAAAGGGATTTCATTTTTAAAACTTATTTGAACTCTTGACTTTTTGTGTGTTCAAAATGCACCATTCAAAGCCACATCATCATTTTTCTATCCTTTCTGACTTCATTTGTTATTTTTCATGCATTTACTAATTCTTTTGAGCTATAGGACCCTAAAATTGAAAAGCATTTCAAATGAACTTGAAAAGGTTGAAAGTTGGCATGGTATCATCATTTCATCCACATAGCATGTGCAAGAAAGTTGAGAGGGTTACGGCAAAAACTGGATGCACTTCGTGTACAAAACGGACAATCTCTCTCAAAGTATCTGGATTTCATACGGAAACTCGTCTGTTACAAAGGGATTTCATTTTTTAAAACTTATTTGAACTCCTGACTTTTTGTGTGTTCAAAATGCACCTTCCAAAGCCACATCATCATTTTTCAATCCTTTCTGACTTCATTTGTTATTTTTCATGCATTTAAATTTTTTTTTTGAGCTATAACACCCTAAAATTGAAAAGCATTTGAAATGAACTCTGAAAAGGTTGAAAGTTGGCATGGTATCATCATTTCATCCACATAGCATGTGCAAGAAAGTTGAGAGGGTTACGGCAAAAACTGGATGCACTTCGTGTACAAAACGGACAAACTCTTTCAAAGGATCAGGATTTCATACGGATACTCGTCTGTTACAAAGGGATTTCATTTTTAAAACTTATTTGAACTCTTGACTTTTTGTGTGTTCAAAATGCACCATTCAAAGCCACATCATCATTTTTCAATTCTTTCTGACTTCATTTGTTATTTTTCATGCATTTACTAATTATTTTGAGCTATAAGACCCTAAAATTGAAAAGCATTTCAAATGAACTCTGAAAAGGTTGAAAGTTGGCATGGTATCATCATTTCATCCACATAGGATGTGCAAGAAAGTTGAGAGGGTTACGGCAAAAACTGGATGCACTTCGTGTACAAAACGGACAATCTCTTTCAAAGTATCAGGATTTCATACGAAAACTCGTCTGTTACAAGGGGATATCATTTTTTAAAACTTATTTGAACTCTTGACTTTTTGTGAGTTCAAAATGCACCATTCAAAGCCACATCATCATTTTTCAATCCTTTCTGACTTCATTTGTTATTTTTCATGTATTTACTAATTATTTTGAGCTATAAGACCCTAAAATTGAAAAGCATTTCAAATGAACTCTGAAAAGGTTGAAAGTTGGCATGGTGTCATCATTTCATCCACATAGCATGTGCAAGAAAGTTGAGAGGGTTACGGCAAAAACTGGATGCACTTCGTGTACAAAACGGACAATCTCTTTCAAAGTATCAGGATTTCATACGGAAACTCGTCTGTTACAAGGGGATTTCATTTTTTAAAACTTATTTGAACTCTTGACTTTTTGTGAGTTCAAAATGCACCATTCAAAGCCACATCATCATTTTTAAATCCTTTCTGACTCCATTTGTTATTTTAAATGCATTTACTAATTCTTTTGAGTTATAGGACCCTAAAATTGAAAAGCATTTCAAATGAACTCTGAAAAGGTTGAAAGTTGGCATGGTATCATCATTTCATCCACATAGTATGTGCAAGAAAGTTGAGAGGGTTACGGCAAAAACTGGATGCACTTCGTGTACAAAACGGACAATCTCTTTCAAAGTATCAGGATTTCATACGGAAACTCGTCTGTTACAAAGGGATTTCATTTTTAAAACTTATTTGAACTCTTGACTTTTTGTGTGTTCAAAATGCACCATTCAAAGCCACATCATCATTTTTCAATCCTTTCTGACTTCATTTGTTATTTTTCATGCATTTACTAATTCTTTTGAGCTATAGGACCCTAAAATTGAAAAGCATTTCAATGAACTCTGAAAAGGTTGAAAGTTGGCATGGTATGATAATTTCATCCATATAGCATGTGCAAGAAAGTTGAGAGGGTTACGGCAAAAACTGGATGCACTTCGTGTACAAAACGGACAATCTCTCTCAAAGTATCAGGATTTCATACGGAAACTCGTCTGTTACAAAGGGATTTCATTTTTAAAACTTATTTGAACTCTTGACTTTTTGTGTGTTCAAAATGCATCATTCAAAGCCACATCATCATTTTTCAATCCTTTCTGACTTCATTTGTTATTTTTCATGCATTTACTAATTATTTTGAGCTATAAGACCCTAAAATTGAAAAGCATTTCAAATGAACTCTGAAAAGGTGGAAAGTTGGCATGGTATCATCATTTCATCCACATAGCATGTGCAAGAAAGTTGAGAGGGTTACGGCAAAAACTGGATGCACTTCTTGTACAAAACGGACAATCTCTTTCAAAGTATCAGGATTTCATACGGAAACTCGTCTGTTACAAAGGGATTTCATTTTTAAAACTTATTTGAACTCTTGACTTTTTGTGTGTTCAAAATGCACCATTCAAAGCCACATCATCATTTTTCAATCCTTTCTGACTTCATTTGTTATTTTTCATGCATTTACTAATTCTTTTGAGCTATAGGACCCTAAAATTGAAAAGCATTGCAAATGAACTCTGAAAAGGTTGAAAGTTGGCATGGTATCATCATTTCATCCTCCTAGCATGTGCAAGAATGTTGAGAGGGTTACGGCAAAAACTGGGTGCACTTCGTGTACAAAACAGACAATCTCTTTCAAAGTATCAGGATTTCATACGGAAACTCGTCTGTTACAAAGGGATTTCATTTTTTTAAACTTATTTTGAACTCCTGACTTTTTCTGTGTTCAAAATGCACCATCCAAAGCCACATCATCATTTTTCAATCCTTTCTGACTTCATTTGTTATTTTTCATGCATTTACTAATTGTTTTGAGCTATAGGACCCTAAAATTGAAAAGCATTTCAATGAACTCTGAAAAGGTTGAATGTTGGCATGGTATGATAATTTCATCCATATAGCATGTGCAAGAAAGTTGAGAGGGTTACGGCAAAAACTGGATGCACTTCGTGTACAAAACGGACAATCTCTCTCAAAGTATCAGGATTTCATACGGAAACTCGTCTGTTACAAAGGGATTTCATTTTTAAAACTTATTTGAACTCTTGACTTTTTGTGTGTTCAAAATGCATCATTCAAAGCCACATCATCATTTTTCAATCTTTTTGACTTCATTTGTTATTTTTCATGCATTTACTAATTATTTTGTGCTATAAGACCCTAAAATTGAAAAGCATTTCAAATGAACTCTGAAAAGGTTGAAACTTGGCATGGTATCATCATTTCATCCACATAGCATGTGCAAGAAAGTTGAGAGGGTTACGGCAAAAACTGGATGCACTTCTTGTACAAAACGGACAATCTCTTTCAAAGTATCAGGATTTCATACGGAAACTCGTCTGTTACAAAGGGATTTCATTTTTAAAACTTATTTGAACTCTTGACTTTTTGTGTGTTCAAAATGCACCATTCAAAGCCACATCATCATTTTTCTATCCTTTCTGACTTCATTTGTTATTTTTCATGCATTTACTAATTCTTTTGAGCTATAGGACCCTAAAATTGAAAAGCATTTCAAATGAACTTGAAAAGGTTGAAAGTTGGCATGGTATCATCATTTCATCCACATAGCATGTGCAAGAAAGTTGAGAGGGTTACGGCAAAAACTGGATGCACTTCGTGTACAAAACGGACAATCTCTCTCAAAGTATCTGGATTTCATACGGAAACTCGTCTGTTACAAAGGGATTTCATTTTTTAAAAATTATTTGAACTCCTGACTTTTTGTGTGTTCAAAATGCACCTTCCAAAGCCACATCATCATTTTTCAATCCTTTCTGACTTCATTTGTTATTTTTCATGCATTTACTAATTATTTTGAGCTATAAGACCCTAAAATTGAAAAGCATTTGAAATGAACTCTGAAAAGGTTGAAAGTTGGCATGGTATCATCATTTCATCCACATAGCATGTGCAAGAAAGTTGAGAGGGTTACGGCAAAAACTGGATGCACTTCGTGTACAAAACGGACAAACTCTTTCAAAGTATCAGGATTTCATACGGAAACTCGTCTGTTACAAAGGGATTTCATTTTTAAAACTTATTTGAACTCTTGACTTTTTGTGTGTTCAAAATGCACCATTCAAAGCCACATCATCATTTTTCAATCCTTTCTGACTTCATTTGTTATTTTTCATGCATTTACTAATTCTTTTGAGCTATAGGACCCTAAAATTGAAAAGCATTGCAAATGAACTCTGAAAAGGTTGAAAGTTGGCATGGTATCATCATTTCATCCTCCTAGCATGTGCAAGAATGTTGAGAGGGTTACGGCAAAAACTGGGTGCACTTCGTGTACAAAACAGACAATCTCTTTCAAAGTATCAGGATTTCATACGGAAACTCGTCTGTTACAAAGGGATTTCATTTTTTTAAACTTATTTTGAACTCCTGACTTTTTCTGTGTTCAAAATGCACCATCCAAAGCCACATCATCATTTTTCAATCCTTTCTGACTTCATTTGTTATTTTTCATGCATTTACTAATTCTTTTGAGCTATAGGACCCTAAAATTGAAAAGCATTTCAATGAACTCTGAAAAGGTTGAATGTTGGCATGGTATGATAATTTCATCCATATAGCATGTGCAAGAAAGTTGAGAGGGTTACGGCAAAAACTGGATGCACTTCGTGTACAAAACGGACAATCTCTCTCAAAGTATCAGGATTTCATACGGAAACTCGTCTGTTACAAAGGGATTTCATTTTTAAAACTTATTTGAACTCTTGACTTTTTGTGTGTTCAAAATGCATCATTCAAAGCCACATCATCATTTTTCAATCTTTTTGACTTGATTTGTTATTTTTCATGCATTTACTAATTATTTTGAGCTATAAGACCCTAAAATTGAAAAGCATTTCAAATGAACTCTGAAAAGGTTGAAAGTTGGCATGGTATCATCATTTCATCCACATAGCATGTGCAAGAAAGTTGAGAGGGTTACGGCAAAAACTGGATGCACTTCTTGTACAAAACGGACAATCTCTTTCAAAGTATCAGGATTTCATACGGAAACTCGTCTGTTACAAAGGGATTTCATTTTTAAAACTTATTTGAACTCTTGACTTTTTGTGTGTTCAAAATGCACCATTCAAAGCCACATCATCATTTTTCTATCCTTTCTGACTTCATTTGTTATTTTTCATGCATTTACTAATTCTTTTGAGCTATAGGACCCTAAAATTGAAAAGCATTTCAAATGAACTTGAAAAGGTTGAAAGTTGGCATGGTATCATCATTTCATCCACATAGCATGTGCAAGAAAGTTGAGAGGGTTACGGCAAAAACTGGATGCACTTCGTGTACAAAACGGACAATCTCTCTCAAAGTATCTGGATTTCATACGGAAACTCGTCTGTTACAAAGGGATTTGATTTTTTAAAAATTATTTGAACTCCTGACTTTTTGTGTGTTCAAAATGCACCTTCCAAAGCCACATCATCATTTTTCAATCCTTTCTGACTTCATTTGTTATTTTTCATGCATTTACTAATTATTTTGAGCTATAAGACCCTAAAATTGAAAAGCATTTGAAATGAACTCTGAAAAGGTTGAAAGTTGGCATGGTATCATCATTTCATCCACATAGCATGTGCAAGAAAGTTGAGAGGGTTACGGCAAAAACTGGATGCACTTCGTGTACAAAACGGACAAACTCTTTCAAAGTATCAGGATTTCATACGGATACTCGTCTGTTACAAAGGGATTTCATTTTTAAAACTTATTTGAACTCTTGACTTTTTGTGTGTTCAAAATGCACCATTCAAAGCCACATCATCATTTTTCAATCCTTTCTGACTTCATTTGTTATTTTTGATGCATTTACTAATTATTTTGAGCTATAAGACCCTAAAATTGAAAAGCATTTCAAATGAACTCTGAAAAGGTTGAAAGTTGCCATGGTATCATCATTTCATCCACATAGCATGTGCAAGAAAGTTGAGAGGGTTACGGCAAAAACTGGATGCACTTCGTGTACAAAACGGACAATCTCTTTCAAAGTATCAGGATTTCATACGGAAACTCGTCTGTTACAAGGGGATTTCATTTTTTTAAACTTATTTGAACTCTTGACTTTTTGTGAGTTCAAAATGCACCATTCAAAGCCACATCATCATTTTTCAATCCTTTCTGACTTCATTTGTTATTTTTCATGTATTTACTAATTATTTTGAGCTATAAGACCCTAAAATTGAAAAGCATTTCAAATGAACTCTGAAAAGGTTGAAAGTTGGCATGGTGTCATCATTTCATCCACATAGCATGTGCAAGAAAGTTGAGAGGGTTACGGCAAAAACTGGATGCACTTCGTGTACAAAACGGACAATCTCTTTCAAAGTATCAGGATTTCATACGGAAACTCGTCTGTTACAAGGGGATTTCATTTTTTAAAACTTATTTGAACTCTTGACTTTTTGTGAGTTCAAAATGCACCATTCAAAGCCACATCATCATTTTTCAATCCTTTCTGACTCCATTTGTTATTTTAAATGCATTTACTAATTCTTTTGAGCTATAGGACACAAAAATTGAAAAGCATTTCAAATGAACTCTGAAAAGGTTGAAAGTTGGCATGGTATCATCATTTCATCCACATAGTATGTGCAAGAAAGTTGAGAGGGTTACGGCAATAATTGGATGCACTTCGTGTACAAACCGGACAATCTCTTTCAAAGTATCAGGATTTCATACGGAAACTCGTCTGTTACAAAGGGATTTCATTTTTAAAACTTATTTGAACTCTTGACTTTTTGTGTGTTCAAAATGCACCATTGAAAGCCACATCATCATTTTTCAATCCTTTCTGACTTCATTTGTTATTTTTCATGCATTTACTAATTATTTTGAGCTATAAGACCCTAAAATTGAAAAGCATTTCAAATGAACTCTGAAAAGGTTGAAAGTTGGCATGGTATCATCATTTCATCCACATAGCATGTGCAAGAAAGTTGAGAGGGTTACGGCAAAAACTGGATGCATTTCGTGTACAAAACAGACAATCTCTTTCAAAGTATCAGGATTTCATACGGAAACTCGTCTGTTACAAAGGGATTTCATTTTTTAAAACTTATTTGAACTCCTGACTTTTTGTGTGTTCAAAATGCACCATCCAAAGCCACATCATCATTTTTCAATCCTTTCTGACTTCATTTGTTATTTTTCATGCATTTACTAATTATTTTGAGCTATAAGACCCTAAAATTGAAAATCATTTCAAATGAACTCTGAAAAGGTTGAAAGTTGGCATGGTATCATCATTTCATCCACATAGCATGTGCAAGAAAGTTGAGAGGGTTACGGCAAAAACTGGATGCACTTCGTGTACAAAACGGACAATCTCTTTCAAAGTATCAGGATTTCATACGGAAACTCGTCTGTTACAAAGGGATTTCATTTTTTAAAACTTATTTGAACTCCTGAATTTTTGTGAGTTCAAAATGCACCATTCAAAGCCACATCATCATTTTTCAATCCTTTCTGACTTCATTTGTTAATTTTCATGCATTATTAATTATTATGAGCTATAAGACCCTAAAATTGAAAAGCATTTCAATGAACTCTGAAAAGGTTGAAAGTTGGCATGGTATGATAATTTCATCCACATAGCATGTGCAAGAAAGTTGAGAAAGTTACGGCAAAAACTGGATGCACTTCTTGTACAAAACGGACAATCTCTTTCAAAGTATGAGGATTTCATACGGAAACTCGTCTGTTACAAAGGGATTTCATTTTTAAAACTTATTTGAACTCTTGACTTTTTGTGTGTTCAAAATGCACCATTCAAAGCCACATCATCATTTTTCAATCCTTTCTGACTTCATTTGTTATTTTTATGCATTTACTAATTATTTTGAGCTATAAGACCCTAAAATTGAAAAGCATTTCAAATGAACTCTGAAAAGGTTGAAAGTTGGCATGGTATCATCATTTCATCCACATAGCATGTGCAAGAAAGTTGAGAGGGTTACGGCAAAAACTGGATGCATTTCGTGTACAAAACAGACAATCTCATTCAAAGTATCAGGATTTCATACGGAAACTCGTCTGTTACAAAGGGATTTCATTTTTTAAAACTTATTTGAACTCCTGACTTTTTGTGTGTTCAAAATGCACCATCCAAAGCCACATCATCATTTTTCAATCCTTTCTGACTTCATTTGTTATTTTTCATGCATTTACTAATTATTTTGAGCTATAAGACCCTAAAATTGAAAAGCATTTCAAATGAACTCTGAAAAGGTTGAAAGTTGGCATGGTATCATCATTTCATCCACATAGCATGTGCAAGAAAGTTGAGAGGGTTACGGCAAAAACTGGATGCACTTCGTGTACAAAACGGACAATCTCTTTCAAAGTATCAGGATTTCATACGGAAACTCGTCTGTTACAAAGGGATTTCATTTTTAAAACTTATTTGAACTCTTGACTTTTTGTGTGTTCAAAATGCACCATTCAAAGCCACATCATCATTTTTCTATCCTTTCTGACTTCATTTGTTATTTTTCATGCATTTACTAATTCTTTTGAGCTATAGGACCCTAAAATTGAAAAGCATTTCAAATGAACTTGAAAAGGTTGAAAGTTGGCATGGTATCATCATTTCATCCACATAGCATGTGCAAGAAAGTTGAGAGGGTTACGGCAAAAACTGGATGCACTTCGTGTACAAAACGGACAATCTCTCTCAAAGTATCTGGATTTCATACGGAAACTCGTCTGTTACAAAGGGATTTCATTTTTTAAAAATTATTTGAACTCCTGACTTTTTGTGTGTTCAAAATGCACCTTCCAAAGCCACATCATCATTTTTCAATCCTTTCTGACTTCATTTGTTATTTTTCATGCATTTACTAATTATTTTGAGCTATAAGACCCTAAAATTGAAAAGCATTTGAAATGAACTCTGAAAAGGTTGAAAGTTGGCATGGTATCATCATTTCATCCACATAGCATGTGCAAGAAAGTTGAGAGGGTTACGGCAAAAACTGGATGCACTTCGTGTACAAAACGGACAAACTCTTTCAAAGTATCAGGATTTCATACGGAAACTCGTCTGTTACAAAGGGATTTCATTTTTAAAACTTATTTGAACTCTTGACTTTTTGTGTGTTCAAAATGCACCATTCAAAGCCACATCATCATTTTTCAATCCTTTCTGACTTCATTTGTTATTTTTCATGCATTTACTAATTCTTTTGAGCTATAGGACCCTAAAATTGAAAAGCATTGCAAATGAACTCTGAAAAGGTTGAAAGTTGGCATGGTATCATCATTTCATCCTCCTAGCATGTGCAAGAATGTTGAGAGGGTTACGGCAAAAACTGGGTGCACTTCGTGTACAAAACAGACAATCTCTTTCAAAGTATCAGGATTTCATACGGAAACTCGTCTGTTACAAAGGGATTTCATTTTTTTAAACTTATTTTGAACTCCTGACTTTTTCTGTGTTCAAAATGCACCATCCAAAGCCACATCATCATTTTTCAATCCTTTCTGACTTCATTTGTTATTTTTCATGCATTTACTAATTCTTTTGAGCTATAGGACCCTAAAATTGAAAAGCATTTCAATGAACTCTGAAAAGGTTGAATGTTGGCATGGTATGATAATTTCATCCATATAGCATGTGCAAGAAAGTTGAGAGGGTTACGGCAAAAACTGGATGCACTTCGTGTACAAAACGGACAATCTCTCTCAAAGTATCAGGATTTCATACGGAAACTCGTCTGTTACAAAGGGATTTCATTTTTAAAACTTATTTGAACTCTTGACTTTTTGTGTGTTCAAAATGCATCATTCAAAGCCACATCATCATTTTTCAATCTTTTTGACTTGATTTGTTATTTTTCATGCATTTACTAATTATTTTGAGCTATAAGACCCTAAAATTGAAAAGCATTTCAAATGAACTCTGAAAAGGTTGAAAGTTGGCATGGTATCATCATTTCATCCACATAGCATGTGCAAGAAAGTTGAGAGGGTTACGGCAAAAACTGGATGCACTTCTTGTACAAAACGGACAATCTCTTTCAAAGTATCAGGATTTCATACGGAAACTCGTCTGTTACAAAGGGATTTCATTTTTAAAACTTATTTGAACTCTTGACTTTTTGTGTGTTCAAAATGCACCATTCAAAGCCACATCATCATTTTTCTATCCTTTCTGACTTCATTTGTTATTTTTCATGCATTTACTAATTCTTTTGAGCTATAGGACCCTAAAATTGAAAAGCATTTCAAATGAACTTGAAAAGGTTGAAAGTTGGCATGGTATCATCATTTCATCCACATAGCATGTGCAAGAAAGTTGAGAGGGTTACGGCAAAAACTGGATGCACTTCGTGTACAAAACGGACAATCTCTCTCAAAGTATCTGGATTTCATACGGAAACTCGTCTGTTACAAAGGGATTTCATTTTTAAAAAATTATTTGAACTCCTGACTTTTTGTGTGTTCAAAATGCACCTTCCAAAGCCACATCATCATTTTTCAATCCTTTCTGACTTCATTTGTTATTTTTCATGCATTTACTAATTATTTTGAGCTATAAGACCCTAAAATTGAAAAGCATTTGAAATGAACTCTGAAAAGGTTGAAAGTTGGCATGGTATCATCATTTCATCCACATAGCATGTGCAAGAAAGTTGAGAGGGTTACGGCAAAAACTGGATGCACTTCGTGTACAAAACGGACAAACTCTTTCAAAGTATCAGGATTTCATACGGATACTCGTCTGTTACAAAGGGATTTCATTTTTAAAACTTATTTGAACTCTTGACTTTTTGTGTGTTCAAAATGCACCATTCAAAGCCACATCATCATTTTTCAATCCTTTCTGACTTCATTTGTTATTTTTGATGCATTTACTAATTATTTTGAGCTATAAGACCCTAAAATTGAAAAGCATTTCAAATGAACTCTGAAAAGGTTGAAAGTTGCCATGGTATCATCATTTCATCCACATAGCATGTGCAAGAAAGTTGAGAGGGTTACGGCAAAAACTGGATGCACTTCGTGTACAAAACGGACAATCTCTTTCAAAGTATCAGGATTTCATACGGAAACTCGTCTGTTACAAGGGGATTTCATTTTTTTAAACTTATTTGAACTCTTGACTTTTTGTGAGTTCAAAATGCACCATTCAAAGCCACATCATCATTTTTCAATCCTTTCTGACTTCATTTGTTATTTTTCATGTATTTACTAATTATTTTGAGCTATAAGACCCTAAAATTGAAAAGCATTTCAAATGAACTCTGAAAAGGTTGAAAGTTGGCATGGTGTCATCATTTCATCCACATAGCATGTGCAAGAAAGTTGAGAGGGTTACGGCAAAAACTGGATGCACTTCGTGTACAAAACGGACAATCTCTTTCAAAGTATCAGGATTTCATACGGAAACTCGTCTGTTACAAGGGGATTTCATTTTTTAAAACTTATTTGAACTCTTGACTTTTTGTGAGTTCAAAATGCACCATTCAAAGCCACATCATCATTTTTCAATCCTTTCTGACTCCATTTGTTATTTTAAATGCATTTACTAATTCTTTTGAGCTATAGGACACTAAAATTGAAAAGCATTTCAAATGAACTCTGAAAAGGTTGAAAGTTGGCATGGTATCATCATTTCATCCACATAGTATGTGCAAGAAAGTTGAGAGGGTTACGGCAATAATTGGATGCACTTCGTGTACAAAACGGACAATCTCTTTCAAAGTATCAGGATTTCATACGGAAACTCGTCTGTTACAAAGGGATTTCATTTTTAAAACTTATTTGAACTCTTGACTTTTTGTGTGTTCAAAATGCACCATTGAAAGCCACATCATCATTTTTCAATCCTTTCTGACTTCATTTGTTATTTTTCATGCATTTACTAATTATTTTGAGCTATAAGACCCTAAAATTGAAAAGCATTTCAAATGAACTCTGAAAAGGTTGAAAGTTGGCATGGTATCATCATTTCATCCACATAGCATGTGCAAGAAAGTTGAGAGGGTTACGGCAAAAACTGGATGCATTTCGTGTACAAAACAGACAATCTCTTTCAAAGTATCAGGATTTCATACGGAAACTCGTCTGTTACAAAGGGATTTCATTTTTTAAAACTTATTTGAACTCCTGACTTTTTGTGTGTTCAAAATGCACCATCCAAAGCCACATCATCATTTTTCAATCCTTTCTGACTTCATTTGTTATTTTTCATGCATTTACTAATTATTTTGAGCTATAAGACCCTAAAATTGAAAATCATTTCAAATGAACTCTGAAAAGGTTGAAAGTTGGCATGGTATCATCATTTCATCCACATAGCATGTGCAAGAAAGTTGAGAGGGTTACGGCAAAAACTGGATGCACTTCGTGTACAAAACGGACAATCTCTTTCAAAGTATCAGGATTTCATACGGAAACTCGTCTGTTACAAAGGGATTTCATTTTTTAAAACTTATTTGAACTCCTGAATTTTTGTGAGTTCAAAATGCACCATTCAAAGCCACATCATCATTTTTCAATCCTTTCTGACTTCATTTGTTAATTTTCATGCATTATTAATTATTATGAGCTATAAGACCCTA
Source organism: Aegilops tauschii subsp. strangulata (assembly GCF_002575655.3). Taxonomy (NCBI): domain Eukaryota; kingdom Viridiplantae; phylum Streptophyta; class Magnoliopsida; order Poales; family Poaceae; genus Aegilops; species Aegilops tauschii. The sequence goes on from NW_027332615.1 coordinate 121,295, forward strand.
AAATTGAAAAGCATTTCAATGAACTCTGAAAAGGTTGAAAGTTGGCATGGTATGATAATTTCATCCACATAGCATGTGCAAGAAAGTTGAGAAAGTTACGGCAAAAACTGGATGCACTTCTTGTACAAAACGGACAATCTCTTTCAAAGTATGAGGATTTCATACGGAAACTCGTCTGTTACAAAGGGATTTCATTTTTAAAACTTATTTGAACTCTTGACTTTTTGTGTGTTCAAAATGCACCATTCAAAGCCACATCATCATTTTTCAATCCTTTCTGACTTCATTTGTTATTTTTATGCATTTACTAATTATTTTGAGCTATAAGACCCTAAAATTGAAAAGCATTTCAAATGAACTCTGAAAAGGTTGAAAGTTGGCATGGTATCATCATTTCATCCACATAGCATGTGCAAGAAAGTTGAGAGGGTTATGGCAAAAACTGGATGCATTTCGTGTACAAAACAGACAATCTCATTCAAAGTATCAGGATTTCATACGGAAACTCGTCTGTTACAAAGGGATTTCATTTTTTAAAACTTATTTGAACTCCTGACTTTTTGTGTGTTCAAAATGCACCATCCAAAGCCACATCATCATTTTTCAATCCTTTCTGACTTCATTTGTTATTTTTCATGCATTTACTAATTATTTTGAGCTATAAGACCCTAAAATTGAAAAGCATTTCAAATGAACTCTGAAAAGGTTGAAAGTTGGCATGGTATCATCATTTCATCCACATAGCATGTGCAAGAAAGTTGAGAGGGTTACGGCAAAAACTGGATGCACTTCGTGTACAAAACGGACAATCTCTTTCAAAGTATTAGGATTTCATACGGAAACTCGTCTGTTACAAGGGGATTTCATTTTTTAAAACTTATTTGAACTCTTGACTTTTTGTGAGTTCAAAATGCACCATTCAAAGCCACATCATCATTTTTCAATCCTTTCTGACTTCATTTGTTATTTTTCATGCATTTACTAATTATTTTGAGCTACAAGACCCTAAAATTGAAAAGCATTTCAAATGAACTCTGAAAAGGTTGAAAGTTGGCATGGTATCATCATTTCATCCACATAGCATGTGCAAGAAAGTTGAGAGGGTTACGGCAAAAACTGGATGCACTTCGTGTACAAAACGGACAAACTCTTTCAACGTATCAGGATTTCATATGGATACTCGTCTGTTACAAAGGGATTTCATTTTTAAAACTTATTTGAACTCTTGACTTTTTGTGTGTTCAAAATGCACCATTCAAAGCCACATCATCATTTTTCAATCCTTTCTGACTTCATTTGTTATTTTTCATGCATTTACTAATTATTTTGAGCTATAAGACCCTAAAATTGAAAAACATTTCAAATGAACTCTGAAAAGGTTGAAAGTTGGCATGGTATCATCATTTCATCCACATAGCATGTGCAAGAAAGTTGAGAGGGTTACGGCAAAAACTGGATGCACTTCGTGTACAAAACGGACAATCTCTTTCAAAGTATTAGGATTTCATACGGAAACTCGTCTGTTACAAGGGGATTTCATTTTTTAAAACTTATTTGAACTCTTGACTTTTTGTGAGTTCAAAATGCACCATTCAAAGCCACATCATCATTTTTCAATCCTTTCTGACTTCATTTGTTATTTTTATGCATTTACTAATTATTTTGAGCTATAAGACCCTAAAATTGAAAAGCATTTCAAATGAACTCTGAAAAGGTTGAAAGTTGGCATGGTATCATCATTTCATCCACATAGCATGTGCAAGAAAGTTGAGAGGGTTACGGCAAAAACTGGATGCATTTCGTGTACAAAACAGACAATCTCATTCAAAGTATCAGGATTTCATACGGAAACTCGTCTGTTACAAAGGGATTTCATTTTTTAAAACTTATTTGAACTCCTGACTTTTTGTGTGTTCAAAATGCACCATCCAAAGCCACATCATCATTTTTCAATCCTTTCTGACTTCATTTGTTATTTTTCATGCATTTACTAATTATTTTGAGCTATAAGACCCTAAAATTGAAAAGCATTTCAATGAACTCTGAAAAGGTTGAAAGTTGGCATGGTATGATAATTTCATCCACATAGCATGTGCAAGAAAGTTGAGAGGGTTACGGCAAAAACTGGATGCACTTCTTATACAAAACGGACAATCTCTTCCAAAGTATCAGGATTTCATACGGAAACTCGTCTGTTACAAAGGGATTTCATTTTTAAAACTTATTTGAACTCTTGACTTTTTGTGTGTTCAAAATGCACCATTCAAAGCCACATCATCATTTTTCACTCCTTTCTGACTTCATTTGTTTTTTTTCATGCATTTACTAATTATTTTGAGCTATAAGACCCTAAAATTGAAAAGCATTTCAAATGAACTCTGAAAAGGTTGAAAGTTGGCATGGTATCATCATTTCATCCACATAGCATGTGCAAGAAAGTTGAGAGGGTTACAGCAAAAACTGGATGCACTTCGTGTACAAAACGGACAATCACTTTCAAAGTATCAGGATTTCATACGGAAACTCGTCTGTTACAAGGGGATTTCATTTTTTAAAACTTATTTGAACTCTTGACTTTTTGTGAGTTCAAAATGCACCATTCAAAGCCACATCATCACTTTTCAATCCTTTCTGACTTCATTTGTTATTTTTCATGCATTTACTAATTCTTTTGAGCTATAGGACCCTAAAATTGAAAAGCATTTAAATTGAACTCTGAAAAGGTTGAAAGTTGGCCTGGTATCATCATTTCATCCACCTAGCATGTGCAAGAAAGTTGAGAGGGTTACGGCAAAAACTGGATGCACTTCGTGTACAAAACAGACAATCTCTTTCAAAGTATCAGGATTTCATACGGAAACTCGTCTATTACAAAGGGATTTCATTTTTTTAAACTTATTTTGAACTCCTGACTTTTTGTGTGTTCGGAATGCACCATCCAAAGCCACATCATCATATTTCAATCCTTTCTGACTTCATTTGTTATTTTTCATGCATTTACTAATTATTTTGCGCTATAAGACCCTAAAATTGAAAAGCATTTCAAATGAACTCTGAAAAGGTTGAAAGTTGGCATGGTATCATCATTTCATCCACATAGCATGTGCAAGAAAGTTGAGAGGGTTACGGCAAAAACTGGATGCACTTCGTGTACAAAACGAACAAACTCTTTCAAAGTATCAGGATTTCATACGGAAACACGTCTGTTACAAAGGGATTTCATTTTTAAAACTTATTTGAACTCTTGACTTTTTGTGTGTTCGAAATGCACCATTCAAAGCCACATCATCATTTTTCAATCCTTTCTGACTTCATTTGTTATTTTTCATGCATTTACTAATTATTTTGAGCTATAAGACCCTAAAATTGAAAAGCATTTCAAATGAACTCTGAAAAGGTTGAAAGTTGGCATGGTATCATCATTTGATCCACATAGCATGTGCAAGAATGTTGAGAGGGTTACGGCAAAAACTGAATGCACTTCGTGTACAAAACGGACAATCTCTTTCAAAGTATCAGGATTTCATACGGAAACTCGTCTGTTACAAGGGGATTTCATTTTTTTAAACTTATTTGAACTCTTGACTTTTTGTGAGTTCAAAATGCACCATTCAAAGCCACATCATCATTTTTCAATCCTTTCTGACTTCATTTGTTATTTTTCATGCATTTACTAATTCTTTTGAGCTATAGGACCCTAAAATTGAAAAGCATTTAAATTGAACACTGAAAAGGTTGAAAGTTGGCCTGGTATCATCATTTCATCCACCTAGCATGTGCAAGAATGTTGAGAGGGTTACAGCAAAAACTGGATGCACTTCGTGTACAAAACAGACAATCTCTTTCAAAGTATCAGGATTTCATACGGAAACTCGTCTGTTACAAAGGGATTTCATTTTTTAAAACTTATTTGAACTCCTGACTTTTTGTGTGTTCAAAATGCACCATCCAAAGCCACATCATTATTTTTCAATCCTTTCTGACTTCATTTGTTATTTTTCATGCATTTACTAATTATTTTGAGCTATAAGACCCTAAAATTGAAAAGCATTTCAAATGAACTCTGAAAAGGTTGAAAGTTGGCATGGTATCATCATTTCATCCACATAGCATGTGCAAGAAAGTTGAGAGGGTTACGGCAAAAACTGGATGCACTTCGTGTACAAAACGGACAAACTCTTTCAAAGTATCAGGATTTCATACGGAAACTCGTCTGTTACAAAGGGATTTCATTTTTAAAACTTATTTGAACTCTTGACTTTTTGTGTGTTCAAAATGCACCATTCAAAGCCACATCATCATTTTTCAATCCTTTCTGACTTCATTTGTTATTTTTCATGCATTTACTAATTATTTTGAGCTATAAGACCCTAAAATTGAAAAGCATTTCAAATGAACTCTGAAAAGGTTGAAAGTTGGCATGGTATCATCATTTCATCCACATAGCATGTGCAAGAAAGTTGAGAGGGTTACGGCAAAAACTGGATGCATTTCGTGTACAAAACAGACAATCTCTTTCAAAGTATCAGGATTTCATACGGAAACTCGTCTGTTACAAGGGGATTTCATTTTTTTAAACTTATTTGAACTCTTGACTTTTTGTGAGTTCAAAATGCACCATTCAAAGCCACATCATCATTTTTCAATCCTTTCTGACTTCATTTGTTATTTTTCATGCATTTACTAATTCTTTTGAGCTATAGGACCCTAAAATTGAAAAGCATTTAAATTGAACACTGAAAAGGTTGAAAGTTGGCCTGGTATCATCATTTCATCCACCTAGCATGTGCAAGAATGTTGAGAGGGTTACAGCAAAAACTGGATGCACTTCGTGTACAAAACAGACAATCTCTTTCAAAGTATCAGGATTTCATACGGAAACTCGTCTGTTACAAAGGGATTTCATTTTTTAAAACTTATTTGAACTCTTGACTTTTTGTGTGTTCGAAATGCACCATTCAAAGCCACATCATCATTTTTCAATCCTTTCTGACTTCATTTGTTATTTTTCATGCATTTACTAATTATTTTGAGCTATAAGACCCTAAAATTGAAAAGCATTTCAAATGAACTCTGAAAAGGTTGAAAGTTGGCATGGTATCATCATTTGATCCACATAGCATGTGCAAGAATGTTGAGAGGGTTACGGCAAAAACTGAATGCACTTCGTGTACAAAACGGACAATCTCTTTCAAAGTATCAGGATTTCATACGGAAACTCGTCTGTTACAAGGGGATTTCATTTTTTTAAACTTATTTGAACTCTTGACTTTTTGTGAGTTCAAAATGCACCATTCAAAGCCACATCATCATTTTTCAATCCTTTCTGACTTCATTTGTTATTTTTCATGCATTTACTAATTCTTTTGAGCTATAGGACCCTAAAATTGAAAAGCATTTAAATTGAACACTGAAAAGGTTGAAAGTTGGCCTGGTATCATCATTTCATCCACCTAGCATGTGCAAGAATGTTGAGAGGGTTACAGCAAAAACTGGATGCACTTCGTGTACAAAACAGACAATCTCTTTCAAAGTATCAGGATTTCATACGGAAACTCGTCTGTTACAAAGGGATTTCATTTTTTAAAACTTATTTGAACTCCTGACTTTTTGTGTGTTCAAAATGCACCATCCAAAGCCACATCATTATTTTTCAATCCTTTCTGACTTCATTTGTTATTTTTCATGCATTTACTAATTATTTTGAGCTATAAGACCCTAAAATTGAAAAGCATTTCAAATGAACTCTGAAAAGGTTGAAAGTTGGCATGGTATCATCATTTCATCCACATAGCATGTGCAAGAAAGTTGAGAGGGTTACGGCAAAAACTGGATGCACTTCGTGTACAAAACGGACAAACTCTTTCAAAGTATCAGGATTTCATACGGAAACTCGTCTGTTACAAAGGGATTTCATTTTTAAAACTTATTTGAACTCTTGACTTTTTGTGTGTTCAAAATGCACCATTCAAAGCCACATCATCATTTTTCAATCCTTTCTGACTTCATTTGTTATTTTTCATGCATTTACTAATTATTTTGAGCTATAAGACCCTAAAATTGAAAAGCATTTCAAATGAACTCTGAAAAGGTTGAAAGTTGGCATGGTATCATCATTTCATCCACATAGCATGTGCAAGAAAGTTGAGAGGGTTACGGCAAAAACTGGATGCATTTCGTGTACAAAACAGACAATCTCTTTCAAAGTATCAGGATTTCATACGGAAACTCGTCTGTTACAAAGGGATTTCATTTTTTAAAACTTATTTGAACTCCTGACTTTTTGTGTGTTCAAAATGCACCATCCAAAGCCACATCATCATTTTTCAATCCTTTCTGACTTCATTTGTTATTTTTCATGCATTTACTAATTATTTTGAGCTATAAGACCCTAAAATTGAAAAGCATTTCAAATGAACTCTGAAAAGGTTGAAAGTTGGCATGGTATCATCATTTCATCCACATAGCATGTGCAAGAAAGTTGAGAGGGTTACGGCAAAAACTGGATGCACTTCGTGTACAAAACGGACAATCTCTTTCAAAGTATCATGATTTCATACGGAAACTCGTCTGTTACAAAGGGATTTCATTTTTTAAAACTTATTTGAACTCCTGACTTTTTGTGAGTTCAAAATGCACCATTCAAAGCCACATCATCATTTTTCAATCCTTTCTGACTTCATTTGTTATTTTTCATGCATTTACTAATTCTTTTGAGCGATAGGACCCTAAAATTGAAAAGCATTTCAATTGAACTCTGAAAAGGTTGAAAGTTGGCCTGGTATCATCATTTCATCCACCTAGCATGTGCAAGAAAGTTGAGAGGGTTACGGCAAAAACTGGATGCACTTCGTGTACAAAACAGACAATCTCTTTCAAAGTATCAGGATTTCATACGGAAACTCGTCTGTTACAAAGGGATTTCATTTTTAAAACTTATTTGAACTCTTGAATTTTTGTGTGTTCAAAATGCACCATTCAAAGCCACATCATCATTTTTCAATCCTTTCTGACTTCATTTGTTATTTTTCATGCATTTACTAATTATATTGAGCTATAAGACCCTAAAATTGAAAAGCATTTCAAATGAACTCTGAAAAGGTTGAAAGTTGGCATGGTATCATCATTTCATCCACATAGCATGTGCAAGAAAGTTGAGAGAGTTACAGCAAAAACTGGATGCACTTCGTGTACAAAACGGACAATCTCTTTCAAAGTATCAGGATTTCATACGGAAACTCGTCTGTTACAAGGGGATTTCATTTTTTAAAACTTATTTGAACTCCTGACTTTTTGTGTGTTCAAAATGCACCATCCAAAGCCACATCATTATTTTTCAATCCTTTCTGACTTCATTTGTTATTTTTCATGCATTTACTAATTATTTTGAGCTATAAGACCCTAAAATTGAAAAGCATTTCAAATGAACTCTGAAAAGGTTGAAAGTTGGCATGGTATCATCATTTCATCCACATAGCATGTGCAAGAAAGTTGAGAGGGTTACGGCAAAAACTGGATGCACTTCGTGTACAAAACGGACAAACTCTTTCAAAGTATCAGGATTTCATACGGAAACTCGTCTGTTACAAAGGGATTTCATTTTTAAAACTTATTTGAACTCTTGACTTTTTGTGTGTTCAAAATGCACCATTCAAAGCCACATCATCATTTTTCAATCCTTTCTGACTTCATTTGTTATTTTTCATGCATTTACTAATTATTTTGAGCTATAAGACCCTAAAATTGAAAAGCATTTCAAATGAACTCTGAAAAGGTTGAAAGTTGGCATGGTATCATCATTTCATCCACATAGCATGTGCAAGAAAGTTGAGAGGGTTACGGCAAAAACTGGATGCATTTCGTGTACAAAACAGACAATCTCTTTCAAAGTATCAGGATTTCATACGGAAACTCGTCTGTTACAAAGGGATTTCATTTTTTAAAACTTATTTGAACTCCTGACTTTTTGTGTGTTCAAAATGCACCATCCAAAGCCACATCATCATTTTTCAATCCTTTCTGACTTCATTTGTTATTTTTCATGCATTTACTAATTATTTTGAGCTATAAGACCCTAAAATTGAAAAGCATTTCAAATGAACTCTGAAAAGGTTGAATGTTGGCATGGTATCATCATTTCATCCACATAGCATGTGCAAGAAAGTTGAGAGGGTTACGGCAAAAACTGGATGCACTTCGTGTACAAAACGGACAATCTCTTTCAAAGTATCATGATTTCATACGGAAACTCGTCTGTTACAAAGGGATTTCATTTTTTAAAACTTATTTGAACTCCTGACTTTTTGTGAGTTCAAAATGCACCATTCAAAGCCACATCATCATTTTTCAATCCTTTCTGACTTCATTTGTTATTTTTCATGCATTTACTAATTCTTTTGAGCGATAGGACCCTAAAATTGAAAAGCATTTCAATTGAACTCTAAAAAGGTTGAAAGTTGGCCTGGTATCATCATTTCATCCACCTAGCATGTGCAAGAAAGTTGAGAGGGTTACGGCAAAAACTGGATGCACTTCGTGTACAAAACAGACAATCTCTTTCAAAGTATCAGGATTTCATACGGAAACTCGTCTGTTACAAAGGGATCTCATTTTTAAAACTTATTTGAACTCTTGAATTTTTGTGTGTTCAAAATGCACCATTCAAAGCCACATCATCATTTTTCAATCCTTTCTGACTTCATTTGTTATTTTTCATGCATTTACTAATTATTTTGAGCTATAAGACCCTAAAATTGAAAAGCATTTCAAATGAACTCTGAAAAGGTTGAAAGTTGGCATGGTATCATCATTTCATCCACATAGCATGTGCAAGAAAGTTGAGAGAGTTACAGCAAAAACTGGATGCACTTCGTGTACAAAACGGACAATCTCTTTCAAAGTATCAGGATTTCATACGGAAACTCGTCTGTTACAAGGGGATTTCATTTTTTAAAACTTATTTTAACTCTTGACTTTTTGTGAGTTCAAAATGCACCATTCAAAGCCACATCATCATTTTTCAATCCTTTCTGACTTCATTTGTTATTTTTCATGCATTTACTAATTCTTTTGAGCGATAGGACCCTAAAATTGAAAACCATTTCAATTGAACTCTGAAAAGGTTGAAAGTTGGCCTGGTATCATCATTTCATCCACCTAGCATGTGCAAGAAAGTTGAGAGGGTTACGGCAAAAACTGGATGCACTTCGTGTACAAAACAGACAATCTCTTTCAAAGTATCAGGATTTCATACGGAAACTCGTCTGTTACAAAGGGATTTGATTTTTTAAACTTATTTTGAACTCCTGACTTTTTGTGTGTTCAGAATGCACCATCCAAAGCCACATCGTCATATTTCAATCCTTTCTGACTTCATTTGTTATTTTTCATGCATTTACTAATTATTTTGCGCTATAAGACCCTAAAATTGAAAAGCATTTCAAATGATCTCTGAAAAGGTTGAAAGTTGGCATGGTATCATCATTTCATCCACATAGCATGTGCAAGAAAGTTGAGAGGGTTACGGCAAAAACTGGATGCACTTCGTGTACAAAACGAACAAACTCTTTCAAAGTATCAGGATTTCATACGGAAACTCGTCTGTTACAAAGGGATTTCATTTTTAAAACTTATTTGAACTCTTGACTTTTTGTGTGTTCAAAATGCACCATTCAAAGCCACATCATCATTTTTCAATCCTTTCTGACTTCATTTGTTTATTTTTCATGCATTTACTAATTATTTTGAGCTATAAGACCCTAAAATTGAAAAGCATTTCAATGAACTCTGAAAAGGTTGAAAGTTGGCATGGTATCATCATTTGATCCACATAGCATGTGCAAGAAAGTTGAGAGGCTTACGGCAAAAACTGAATGCACTTCGTGTACAAAACGGACAATCTCTTTCAAAGTATCAGGATTTCATACGGAAACTCGTCTGTTACAAGGGGATTTCATT
>NW_027332616.1:0-2500 GCF_002575655.3 Aegilops tauschii subsp. strangulata
GATAGTAATTCAACCTAGTACGAGAGGAACCGTTGATTCACACAATTGGTCATCGCGCTTGGTTGAAAAGCCAGTGGCGCGAAGCTACCGTGTGCCGGATTATGACTGAACGCCTCTAAGTCAGAATCCAAGCTAGCATGCGACGCCTGCGCCCGCCGCCCGCCCCGACCCACGTTAGGGGCGCTTGCGCCCCCAAGGGCCCGTGCCATTGGCTAAGCCGGTCCGGCCGACGTGCCGCGGCCGGCCGCCTCGAAGCTCCCTTCCCAACGGGCGGTGGGCTGAATCCTTTGCAGACGACTTAAATACGCGACGGGGCATTGTAAGTGGCAGAGTGGCCTTGCTGCCACGATCCACTGAGATCCAGCCCCATGTCGCACGGATTCGTCCCTCCCCCACAACTCTCCTTCACCAACTAAGGTTCCAAAATGGTAGCCAAATTCTGCACCTCTAAGTCATGGTCAAAAGGAATGGCAAAGTCCCTTGTAAGACATACGCAAGCACCCGATAAGGCCAGCGGAAACAACACTCAAAACTATACGTGACAAATGACCAAGATACTTGGCCGATTCATGCGGATGCCGTCATCACAGGCTACACGGCTAAGTCATGGTCAAGACATATGGTGAAGTCCCTTATATGACATATGCAATCACTCCATAAGACCAGTGGCGAGCACACTGAAAACTATATGTGCCAAGTGACCAAGATACTTGACCGATTCATGCGGATGCCTTCGTCCCAGGCTACACGGGTAAGTCATGGTCAAGACAAATGGTAAAGTCCCTTGTATGACATACGCAATCACTCGATAAGGCCAGTCGCGAGCACACTCAAAACTATTTGTGCAAGTGACCAAGATACTTGGCTGATTCATACATGTGATGTCATCACAAAGAAAGTGTTAAAGGAGACACGGGCAAGAGTGGTGGACGGAACTGGACGCGCACCATGGAAAATTAGGCAAAACCACGTACAGAGACTCGTACACGGGGACACAGGAAAAAAGTGGCCGACGCCCCTCGTGGACGGAAGTGGATGCGCGCCATGGAAAACTGGGCAAAACCACGTACGAGGCACACACACGTACACGGACCCGAGAACGGGCTGTACGTGGACACGAGGAAAAAATGGCCGACGCCCGTCGTGGACGGAACCGGACGCGCGCCATGGAAAACTGGGCAAAAACACGTACGAGGCACACAGACGTACACGGACCCGTGAACGGGCGGTACGTGGACACGGGAAAAAAGTGGCCGACGCCCGTCGTGGACGGAACCGGACGCGCGTCATGGAAAACTGGGCAAAACCACGTACGACGCACACGCACGTACACGGACCGTTACACGGACCCGTGAACGGGCTGTACGTGGACACGGGAAAAAAGTGGCCGACGCCCGTCGTGGACGGAACCGGACGCGCGCCATGGAAAACTGGGCAAAACCACGTACGAGGCACACACACGTACACGGACCCGTGAACGGGCTGTACGTGGACACGGGGAAAAAGGGGCCGACCCCCGTCGTGGACGGAACGTGACGTGCGCACATGGAAACCTGGGCAAAACCACGTACGAGGCACACACATACACGGACCCGTGAACGGGCTGTACGTGGACACGGGAAAAAAGTGGCCGACGCCCGTCGTGGACGGAACCGGACGCGCGCCATGGAAAACTGGGCAAAACCACGTACGAGGCACACACACGTACACGGACCCGTGAACGGGCGGTACGTGGACACGGGAAAAAAGTGGGCGACGCCCGTCGTGGACGGAACCGGACGCACGCCATGGAAAACTGGGCAAAAACACGTACGACGCACACACACGTACACGGACCCGTGAACGGGCTGCACGTGCACGGACCGTTACACGTACACGGACCCGTGAACGGGCGGTACGTGGACACGCACGTACACGGACACGTGAACGGGTACGAGAGGTCCGGGAGAAAAAAAGGCCCATACGCCATGGAAACCGGGTCAAAACTAGCTAATGATGGTCAAGAAACGGTGCCATGGCAGCGAAAACATGTCTCATGGCAGAAAAACGCTGCCACGGCGGCGTTTCAAAACAGTGTACCCCTCCTTCACAAACTGAAGGGCAGGGGTCCCAATGGGGGCTAAAACCCTCGGGTATAGTAGGGAGGAGGGGTCCTTCCTGGTGGGCGTACGGAACACGGTTGGTTTTTCTTAGGAAAAACACCCGTTTTCTCGTACGCCCATCCTTTCCCAACGTTGCCTCGGATGTCCCGTCGTTATGCCATCACGAAGGTGCTGGCCCGGTCCCATGTACGTCTCGTGAGAAATCCTGACCCTACAGCCGAACGTGGCTCGGGAAACAGGAAAGTACCCCGTTACGTACACGTTCCGACCGACGGTAAACAGTCGCAACGGTGTGCCTCGAATGTCGCCTCCGGAAAACCGTTGCCCCCCGGGGGCAACGTCATCGCTGTCCCGGTCCCCTGTACGTCTCAAGTGAAATTCTGACCCAACAGCCGAAT
>NW_027332617.1:0-21185 GCF_002575655.3 Aegilops tauschii subsp. strangulata
CATGGTAAATAGGCACTGGTGCGGTTGAACCGTGGTAAAACTCGTCTCCGTAGTTGAGCGGGAGCGGCCAAAGGAATGTGCAATCGTGTGTGTAGTGGAGCTGGGAGGGGCAAGCATAAGGGACGAAGACGGGGGTAACATGTCGGATGCGATCATACCAGCACTAAAGCACCGGATCCCATCAGAACTCCGAAGTTAAGCGTGCTTGGGCGAGAGTAGTACTAGGATGGGTGACCTCCTGGGAAGTCCTCGTGTTGCATTCCCTTTTTAATTTGTTTTGCACCGCGTGCAAAACAAAACGCACGAGCGCGACGTATGTTTAGCACGTTTTATTATTTTGCACGTTTACGGTAAGTTTTAGCTCGCTGCTCATTATTCACGCGTCTAGCGGCGGCAAGCGTGTTCTGAAAGGGGTCGAAACCATGGTAAATAGGCACTGGTGCGGTTGAACCGTGGTAAAACTCGTCTCCGTAGTTGAGCGGGAGCGGCCAAAGGAATGTGCAATCGTGTGTGTAGTGGAGCTGGGAGGGGCAAGCATAAGGGACGAAGACGGGGGTAACATGTCGGATGCGATCATACCAGCACTAAAGCACCGGATCCCATCAGAACTCCGAAGTTAAGCGTGCTTGGGCGAGAGTAGTACTAGGATGGGTGACCTCCTGGGAAGTCCTCGTGTTGCATTCCCTTTTTAATTTGTTTTGCACCGCGTGCAAAACAAAACGCACGAGCGCGACGTATGTTTAGCACGTTTTATTATTTTGCACGTTTACGGTAAGTTTTAGCTCGCTGCTCATTATTCACGCGTCTAGCGGCGGCAAGCGTGTTCTGAAAGGGGTCGAAACCATGGTAAATAGGCACTGGTGCGGTTGAACCGTGGTAAAACTCGTCTCCGTAGTTGAGCGGGAGCGGCCAAAGGAATGTGCAATCGTGTGTGTAGTGGAGCTGGGAGGGGCAAGCATAAGGGACGAAGACGGGGGTAACATGTCGGATGCGATCATACCAGCACTAAAGCACCGGATCCCATCAGAACTCCGAAGTTAAGCGTGCTTGGGCGAGAGTAGTACTAGGATGGGTGACCTCCTGGGAAGTCCTCGTGTTGCATTCCCTTTTTAATTTGTTTTGCACCGCGTGCAAAACAAAACGCACGAGCGCGACGTATGTTTAGCACGTTTTATTATTTTGCACGTTTACGGTAAGTTTTAGCTCGCTGCTCATTATTCACGCGTCTAGCGGCGGCAAGCGTGTTCTGAAAGGGGTCGAAACCATGGTAAATAGGCACTGGTGCGGTTGAACCGTGGTAAAACTCGTCTCCGTAGTTGAGCGGGAGCGGCCAAAGGAATGTGCAATCGTGTGTGTAGTGGAGCTGGGAGGGGCAAGCATAAGGGACGAAGACGGGGGTAACATGTCGGATGCGATCATACCAGCACTAAAGCACCGGATCCCATCAGAACTCCGAAGTTAAGCGTGCTTGGGCGAGAGTAGTACTAGGATGGGTGACCTCCTGGGAAGTCCTCGTGTTGCATTCCCTTTTTAATTTGTTTTGCACCGCGTGCAAAACAAAACGCACGAGCGCGACGTATGTTTAGCACGTTTTATTATTTTGCACGTTTACGGTAAGTTTTAGCTCGCTGCTCATTATTCACGCGTCTAGCGGCGGCAAGCGTGTTCTGAAAGGGGTCGAAACCATGGTAAATAGGCACTGGTGCGGTTGAACCGTGGTAAAACTCGTCTCCGTAGTTGAGCGGGAGCGGCCAAAGGAATGTGCAATCGTGTGTGTAGTGGAGCTGGGAGGGGCAAGCATAAGGGACGAAGACGGGGGTAACATGTCGGATGCGATCATACCAGCACTAAAGCACCGGATCCCATCAGAACTCCGAAGTTAAGCGTGCTTGGGCGAGAGTAGTACTAGGATGGGTGACCTCCTGGGAAGTCCTCGTGTTGCATTCCCTTTTTAATTTGTTTTGCACCGCGTGCAAAACAAAACGCACGAGCGCGACGTATGTTTAGCACGTTTTATTATTTTGCACGTTTACGGTAAGTTTTAGCTCGCTGCTCATTATTCACGCGTCTAGCGGCGGCAAGCGTGTTCTGAAAGGGGTCGAAACCATGGTAAATAGGCACTGGTGCGGTTGAACCGTGGTAAAACTCGTCTCCGTAGTTGAGCGGGAGCGGCCAAAGGAATGTGCAATCGTGTGTGTAGTGGAGCTGGGAGGGGCAAGCATAAGGGACGAAGACGGGGGTAACATGTCGGATGCGATCATACCAGCACTAAAGCACCGGATCCCATCAGAACTCCGAAGTTAAGCGTGCTTGGGCGAGAGTAGTACTAGGATGGGTGACCTCCTGGGAAGTCCTCGTGTTGCATTCCCTTTTTAATTTGTTTTGCACCGCGTGCAAAACAAAACGCACGAGCGCGACGTATGTTTAGCACGTTTTATTATTTTGCACGTTTACGGTAAGTTTTAGCTCGCTGCTCATTATTCACGCGTCTAGCGGCGGCAAGCGTGTTCTGAAAGGGGTCGAAACCATGGTAAATAGGCACTGGTGCGGTTGAACCGTGGTAAAACTCGTCTCCGTAGTTGAGCGGGAGCGGCCAAAGGAATGTGCAATCGTGTGTGTAGTGGAGCTGGGAGGGGCAAGCATAAGGGACGAAGACGGGGGTAACATGTCGGATGCGATCATACCAGCACTAAAGCACCGGATCCCATCAGAACTCCGAAGTTAAGCGTGCTTGGGCGAGAGTAGTACTAGGATGGGTGACCTCCTGGGAAGTCCTCGTGTTGCATTCCCTTTTTAATTTGTTTTGCACCGCGTGCAAAACAAAACGCACGAGCGCGACGTATGTTTAGCACGTTTTATTATTTTGCACGTTTACGGTAAGTTTTAGCTCGCTGCTCATTATTCACGCGTCTAGCGGCGGCAAGCGTGTTCTGAAAGGGGTCGAAACCATGGTAAATAGGCACTGGTGCGGTTGAACCGTGGTAAAACTCGTCTCCGTAGTTGAGCGGGAGCGGCCAAAGGAATGTGCAATCGTGTGTGTAGTGGAGCTGGGAGGGGCAAGCATAAGGGACGAAGACGGGGGTAACATGTCGGATGCGATCATACCAGCACTAAAGCACCGGATCCCATCAGAACTCCGAAGTTAAGCGTGCTTGGGCGAGAGTAGTACTAGGATGGGTGACCTCCTGGGAAGTCCTCGTGTTGCATTCCCTTTTTAATTTGTTTTGCACCGCGTGCAAAACAAAACGCACGAGCGCGACGTATGTTTAGCACGTTTTATTATTTTGCACGTTTACGGTAAGTTTTAGCTCGCTGCTCATTATTCACGCGTCTAGCGGCGGCAAGCGTGTTCTGAAAGGGGTCGAAACCATGGTAAATAGGCACTGGTGCGGTTGAACCGTGGTAAAACTCGTCTCCGTAGTTGAGCGGGAGCGGCCAAAGGAATGTGCAATCGTGTGTGTAGTGGAGCTGGGAGGGGCAAGCATAAGGGACGAAGACGGGGGTAACATGTCGGATGCGATCATACCAGCACTAAAGCACCGGATCCCATCAGAACTCCGAAGTTAAGCGTGCTTGGGCGAGAGTAGTACTAGGATGGGTGACCTCCTGGGAAGTCCTCGTGTTGCATTCCCTTTTTAATTTGTTTTGCACCGCGTGCAAAACAAAACGCACGAGCGCGACGTATGTTTAGCACGTTTTATTATTTTGCACGTTTACGGTAAGTTTTAGCTCGCTGCTCATTATTCACGCGTCTAGCGGCGGCAAGCGTGTTCTGAAAGGGGTCGAAACCATGGTAAATAGGCACTGGTGCGGTTGAACCGTGGTAAAACTCGTCTCCGTAGTTGAGCGGGAGCGGCCAAAGGAATGTGCAATCGTGTGTGTAGTGGAGCTGGGAGGGGCAAGCATAAGGGACGAAGACGGGGGTAACATGTCGGATGCGATCATACCAGCACTAAAGCACCGGATCCCATCAGAACTCCGAAGTTAAGCGTGCTTGGGCGAGAGTAGTACTAGGATGGGTGACCTCCTGGGAAGTCCTCGTGTTGCATTCCCTTTTTAATTTGTTTTGCACCGCGTGCAAAACAAAACGCACGAGCGCGACGTATGTTTAGCACGTTTTATTATTTTGCACGTTTACGGTAAGTTTTAGCTCGCTGCTCATTATTCACGCGTCTAGCGGCGGCAAGCGTGTTCTGAAAGGGGTCGAAACCATGGTAAATAGGCACTGGTGCGGTTGAACCGTGGTAAAACTCGTCTCCGTAGTTGAGCGGGAGCGGCCAAAGGAATGTGCAATCGTGTGTGTAGTGGAGCTGGGAGGGGCAAGCATAAGGGACGAAGACGGGGGTAACATGTCGGATGCGATCATACCAGCACTAAAGCACCGGATCCCATCAGAACTCCGAAGTTAAGCGTGCTTGGGCGAGAGTAGTACTAGGATGGGTGACCTCCTGGGAAGTCCTCGTGTTGCATTCCCTTTTTAATTTGTTTTGCACCGCGTGCAAAACAAAACGCACGAGCGCGACGTATGTTTAGCACGTTTTATTATTTTGCACGTTTACGGTAAGTTTTAGCTCGCTGCTCATTATTCACGCGTCTAGCGGCGGCAAGCGTGTTCTGAAAGGGGTCGAAACCATGGTAAATAGGCACTGGTGCGGTTGAACCGTGGTAAAACTCGTCTCCGTAGTTGAGCGGGAGCGGCCAAAGGAATGTGCAATCGTGTGTGTAGTGGAGCTGGGAGGGGCAAGCATAAGGGACGAAGACGGGGGTAACATGTCGGATGCGATCATACCAGCACTAAAGCACCGGATCCCATCAGAACTCCGAAGTTAAGCGTGCTTGGGCGAGAGTAGTACTAGGATGGGTGACCTCCTGGGAAGTCCTCGTGTTGCATTCCCTTTTTAATTTGTTTTGCACCGCGTGCAAAACAAAACGCACGAGCGCGACGTATGTTTAGCACGTTTTATTATTTTGCACGTTTACGGTAAGTTTTAGCTCGCTGCTCATTATTCACGCGTCTAGCGGCGGCAAGCGTGTTCTGAAAGGGGTCGAAACCATGGTAAATAGGCACTGGTGCGGTTGAACCGTGGTAAAACTCGTCTCCGTAGTTGAGCGGGAGCGGCCAAAGGAATGTGCAATCGTGTGTGTAGTGGAGCTGGGAGGGGCAAGCATAAGGGACGAAGACGGGGGTAACATGTCGGATGCGATCATACCAGCACTAAAGCACCGGATCCCATCAGAACTCCGAAGTTAAGCGTGCTTGGGCGAGAGTAGTACTAGGATGGGTGACCTCCTGGGAAGTCCTCGTGTTGCATTCCCTTTTTAATTTGTTTTGCACCGCGTGCAAAACAAAACGCACGAGCGCGACGTATGTTTAGCACGTTTTATTATTTTGCACGTTTACGGTAAGTTTTAGCTCGCTGCTCATTATTCACGCGTCTAGCGGCGGCAAGCGTGTTCTGAAAGGGGTCGAAACCATGGTAAATAGGCACTGGTGCGGTTGAACCGTGGTAAAACTCGTCTCCGTAGTTGAGCGGGAGCGGCCAAAGGAATGTGCAATCGTGTGTGTAGTGGAGCTGGGAGGGGCAAGCATAAGGGACGAAGACGGGGGTAACATGTCGGATGCGATCATACCAGCACTAAAGCACCGGATCCCATCAGAACTCCGAAGTTAAGCGTGCTTGGGCGAGAGTAGTACTAGGATGGGTGACCTCCTGGGAAGTCCTCGTGTTGCATTCCCTTTTTAATTTGTTTTGCACCGCGTGCAAAACAAAACGCACGAGCGCGACGTATGTTTAGCACGTTTTATTATTTTGCACGTTTACGGTAAGTTTTAGCTCGCTGCTCATTATTCACGCGTCTAGCGGCGGCAAGCGTGTTCTGAAAGGGGTCGAAACCATGGTAAATAGGCACTGGTGCGGTTGAACCGTGGTAAAACTCGTCTCCGTAGTTGAGCGGGAGCGGCCAAAGGAATGTGCAATCGTGTGTGTAGTGGAGCTGGGAGGGGCAAGCATAAGGGACGAAGACGGGGGTAACATGTCGGATGCGATCATACCAGCACTAAAGCACCGGATCCCATCAGAACTCCGAAGTTAAGCGTGCTTGGGCGAGAGTAGTACTAGGATGGGTGACCTCCTGGGAAGTCCTCGTGTTGCATTCCCTTTTTAATTTGTTTTGCACCGCGTGCAAAACAAAACGCACGAGCGCGACGTATGTTTAGCACGTTTTATTATTTTGCACGTTTACGGTAAGTTTTAGCTCGCTGCTCATTATTCACGCGTCTAGCGGCGGCAAGCGTGTTCTGAAAGGGGTCGAAACCATGGTAAATAGGCACTGGTGCGGTTGAACCGTGGTAAAACTCGTCTCCGTAGTTGAGCGGGAGCGGCCAAAGGAATGTGCAATCGTGTGTGTAGTGGAGCTGGGAGGGGCAAGCATAAGGGACGAAGACGGGGGTAACATGTCGGATGCGATCATACCAGCACTAAAGCACCGGATCCCATCAGAACTCCGAAGTTAAGCGTGCTTGGGCGAGAGTAGTACTAGGATGGGTGACCTCCTGGGAAGTCCTCGTGTTGCATTCCCTTTTTAATTTGTTTTGCACCGCGTGCAAAACAAAACGCACGAGCGCGACGTATGTTTAGCACGTTTTATTATTTTGCACGTTTACGGTAAGTTTTAGCTCGCTGCTCATTATTCACGCGTCTAGCGGCGGCAAGCGTGTTCTGAAAGGGGTCGAAACCATGGTAAATAGGCACTGGTGCGGTTGAACCGTGGTAAAACTCGTCTCCGTAGTTGAGCGGGAGCGGCCAAAGGAATGTGCAATCGTGTGTGTAGTGGAGCTGGGAGGGGCAAGCATAAGGGACGAAGACGGGGGTAACATGTCGGATGCGATCATACCAGCACTAAAGCACCGGATCCCATCAGAACTCCGAAGTTAAGCGTGCTTGGGCGAGAGTAGTACTAGGATGGGTGACCTCCTGGGAAGTCCTCGTGTTGCATTCCCTTTTTAATTTGTTTTGCACCGCGTGCAAAACAAAACGCACGAGCGCGACGTATGTTTAGCACGTTTTATTATTTTGCACGTTTACGGTAAGTTTTAGCTCGCTGCTCATTATTCACGCGTCTAGCGGCGGCAAGCGTGTTCTGAAAGGGGTCGAAACCATGGTAAATAGGCACTGGTGCGGTTGAACCGTGGTAAAACTCGTCTCCGTAGTTGAGCGGGAGCGGCCAAAGGAATGTGCAATCGTGTGTGTAGTGGAGCTGGGAGGGGCAAGCATAAGGGACGAAGACGGGGGTAACATGTCGGATGCGATCATACCAGCACTAAAGCACCGGATCCCATCAGAACTCCGAAGTTAAGCGTGCTTGGGCGAGAGTAGTACTAGGATGGGTGACCTCCTGGGAAGTCCTCGTGTTGCATTCCCTTTTTAATTTGTTTTGCACCGCGTGCAAAACAAAACGCACGAGCGCGACGTATGTTTAGCACGTTTTATTATTTTGCACGTTTACGGTAAGTTTTAGCTCGCTGCTCATTATTCACGCGTCTAGCGGCGGCAAGCGTGTTCTGAAAGGGGTCGAAACCATGGTAAATAGGCACTGGTGCGGTTGAACCGTGGTAAAACTCGTCTCCGTAGTTGAGCGGGAGCGGCCAAAGGAATGTGCAATCGTGTGTGTAGTGGAGCTGGGAGGGGCAAGCATAAGGGACGAAGACGGGGGTAACATGTCGGATGCGATCATACCAGCACTAAAGCACCGGATCCCATCAGAACTCCGAAGTTAAGCGTGCTTGGGCGAGAGTAGTACTAGGATGGGTGACCTCCTGGGAAGTCCTCGTGTTGCATTCCCTTTTTAATTTGTTTTGCACCGCGTGCAAAACAAAACGCACGAGCGCGACGTATGTTTAGCACGTTTTATTATTTTGCACGTTTACGGTAAGTTTTAGCTCGCTGCTCATTATTCACGCGTCTAGCGGCGGCAAGCGTGTTCTGAAAGGGGTCGAAACCATGGTAAATAGGCACTGGTGCGGTTGAACCGTGGTAAAACTCGTCTCCGTAGTTGAGCGGGAGCGGCCAAAGGAATGTGCAATCGTGTGTGTAGTGGAGCTGGGAGGGGCAAGCATAAGGGACGAAGACGGGGGTAACATGTCGGATGCGATCATACCAGCACTAAAGCACCGGATCCCATCAGAACTCCGAAGTTAAGCGTGCTTGGGCGAGAGTAGTACTAGGATGGGTGACCTCCTGGGAAGTCCTCGTGTTGCATTCCCTTTTTAATTTGTTTTGCACCGCGTGCAAAACAAAACGCACGAGCGCGACGTATGTTTAGCACGTTTTATTATTTTGCACGTTTACGGTAAGTTTTAGCTCGCTGCTCATTATTCACGCGTCTAGCGGCGGCAAGCGTGTTCTGAAAGGGGTCGAAACCATGGTAAATAGGCACTGGTGCGGTTGAACCGTGGTAAAACTCGTCTCCGTAGTTGAGCGGGAGCGGCCAAAGGAATGTGCAATCGTGTGTGTAGTGGAGCTGGGAGGGGCAAGCATAAGGGACGAAGACGGGGGTAACATGTCGGATGCGATCATACCAGCACTAAAGCACCGGATCCCATCAGAACTCCGAAGTTAAGCGTGCTTGGGCGAGAGTAGTACTAGGATGGGTGACCTCCTGGGAAGTCCTCGTGTTGCATTCCCTTTTTAATTTGTTTTGCACCGCGTGCAAAACAAAACGCACGAGCGCGACGTATGTTTAGCACGTTTTATTATTTTGCACGTTTACGGTAAGTTTTAGCTCGCTGCTCATTATTCACGCGTCTAGCGGCGGCAAGCGTGTTCTGAAAGGGGTCGAAACCATGGTAAATAGGCACTGGTGCGGTTGAACCGTGGTAAAACTCGTCTCCGTAGTTGAGCGGGAGCGGCCAAAGGAATGTGCAATCGTGTGTGTAGTGGAGCTGGGAGGGGCAAGCATAAGGGACGAAGACGGGGGTAACATGTCGGATGCGATCATACCAGCACTAAAGCACCGGATCCCATCAGAACTCCGAAGTTAAGCGTGCTTGGGCGAGAGTAGTACTAGGATGGGTGACCTCCTGGGAAGTCCTCGTGTTGCATTCCCTTTTTAATTTGTTTTGCACCGCGTGCAAAACAAAACGCACGAGCGCGACGTATGTTTAGCACGTTTTATTATTTTGCACGTTTACGGTAAGTTTTAGCTCGCTGCTCATTATTCACGCGTCTAGCGGCGGCAAGCGTGTTCTGAAAGGGGTCGAAACCATGGTAAATAGGCACTGGTGCGGTTGAACCGTGGTAAAACTCGTCTCCGTAGTTGAGCGGGAGCGGCCAAAGGAATGTGCAATCGTGTGTGTAGTGGAGCTGGGAGGGGCAAGCATAAGGGACGAAGACGGGGGTAACATGTCGGATGCGATCATACCAGCACTAAAGCACCGGATCCCATCAGAACTCCGAAGTTAAGCGTGCTTGGGCGAGAGTAGTACTAGGATGGGTGACCTCCTGGGAAGTCCTCGTGTTGCATTCCCTTTTTAATTTGTTTTGCACCGCGTGCAAAACAAAACGCACGAGCGCGACGTATGTTTAGCACGTTTTATTATTTTGCACGTTTACGGTAAGTTTTAGCTCGCTGCTCATTATTCACGCGTCTAGCGGCGGCAAGCGTGTTCTGAAAGGGGTCGAAACCATGGTAAATAGGCACTGGTGCGGTTGAACCGTGGTAAAACTCGTCTCCGTAGTTGAGCGGGAGCGGCCAAAGGAATGTGCAATCGTGTGTGTAGTGGAGCTGGGAGGGGCAAGCATAAGGGACGAAGACGGGGGTAACATGTCGGATGCGATCATACCAGCACTAAAGCACCGGATCCCATCAGAACTCCGAAGTTAAGCGTGCTTGGGCGAGAGTAGTACTAGGATGGGTGACCTCCTGGGAAGTCCTCGTGTTGCATTCCCTTTTTAATTTGTTTTGCACCGCGTGCAAAACAAAACGCACGAGCGCGACGTATGTTTAGCACGTTTTATTATTTTGCACGTTTACGGTAAGTTTTAGCTCGCTGCTCATTATTCACGCGTCTAGCGGCGGCAAGCGTGTTCTGAAAGGGGTCGAAACCATGGTAAATAGGCACTGGTGCGGTTGAACCGTGGTAAAACTCGTCTCCGTAGTTGAGCGGGAGCGGCCAAAGGAATGTGCAATCGTGTGTGTAGTGGAGCTGGGAGGGGCAAGCATAAGGGACGAAGACGGGGGTAACATGTCGGATGCGATCATACCAGCACTAAAGCACCGGATCCCATCAGAACTCCGAAGTTAAGCGTGCTTGGGCGAGAGTAGTACTAGGATGGGTGACCTCCTGGGAAGTCCTCGTGTTGCATTCCCTTTTTAATTTGTTTTGCACCGCGTGCAAAACAAAACGCACGAGCGCGACGTATGTTTAGCACGTTTTATTATTTTGCACGTTTACGGTAAGTTTTAGCTCGCTGCTCATTATTCACGCGTCTAGCGGCGGCAAGCGTGTTCTGAAAGGGGTCGAAACCATGGTAAATAGGCACTGGTGCGGTTGAACCGTGGTAAAACTCGTCTCCGTAGTTGAGCGGGAGCGGCCAAAGGAATGTGCAATCGTGTGTGTAGTGGAGCTGGGAGGGGCAAGCATAAGGGACGAAGACGGGGGTAACATGTCGGATGCGATCATACCAGCACTAAAGCACCGGATCCCATCAGAACTCCGAAGTTAAGCGTGCTTGGGCGAGAGTAGTACTAGGATGGGTGACCTCCTGGGAAGTCCTCGTGTTGCATTCCCTTTTTAATTTGTTTTGCACCGCGTGCAAAACAAAACGCACGAGCGCGACGTATGTTTAGCACGTTTTATTATTTTGCACGTTTACGGTAAGTTTTAGCTCGCTGCTCATTATTCACGCGTCTAGCGGCGGCAAGCGTGTTCTGAAAGGGGTCGAAACCATGGTAAATAGGCACTGGTGCGGTTGAACCGTGGTAAAACTCGTCTCCGTAGTTGAGCGGGAGCGGCCAAAGGAATGTGCAATCGTGTGTGTAGTGGAGCTGGGAGGGGCAAGCATAAGGGACGAAGACGGGGGTAACATGTCGGATGCGATCATACCAGCACTAAAGCACCGGATCCCATCAGAACTCCGAAGTTAAGCGTGCTTGGGCGAGAGTAGTACTAGGATGGGTGACCTCCTGGGAAGTCCTCGTGTTGCATTCCCTTTTTAATTTATTTTGCACCGCGTGCAAAACAAAACGCACGAGCGCGACGTATGTTTAGCACGTTTTATTATTTTGCACGTTTACGGTAAGTTTTAGCTCGCTGCTCATTATTCACGCGTCTAGCGGCGGCAAGCGTGTTCTGAAAGGGGTCGAAACCATGGTAAATAGGCACTGGTGCGGTTGAACCGTGGTAAAACTCGTCTCCGTAGTTGAGCGGGAGCGGCCAAAGGAATGTGCAATCGTGTGTGTAGTGGAGCTGGGAGGGGCAAGCATAAGGGACGAAGACGGGGGTAACATGTCGGATGCGATCATACCAGCACTAAAGCACCGGATCCCATCAGAACTCCGAAGTTAAGCGTGCTTGGGCGAGAGTAGTACTAGGATGGGTGACCTCCTGGGAAGTCCTCGTGTTGCATTCCCTTTTTAATTTGTTTTGCACCGCGTGCAAAACAAAACGCACGAGCGCGACGTATGTTTAGCACGTTTTATTATTTTGCACGTTTACGGTAAGTTTTAGCTCGCTGCTCATTATTCACGCGTCTAGCGGCGGCAAGCGTGTTCTGAAAGGGGTCGAAACCATGGTAAATAGGCACTGGTGCGGTTGAACCGTGGTAAAACTCGTCTCCGTAGTTGAGCGGGAGCGGCCAAAGGAATGTGCAATCGTGTGTGTAGTGGAGCTGGGAGGGGCAAGCATAAGGGACGAAGACGGGGGTAACATGTCGGATGCGATCATACCAGCACTAAAGCACCGGATCCCATCAGAACTCCGAAGTTAAGCGTGCTTGGGCGAGAGTAGTACTAGGATGGGTGACCTCCTGGGAAGTCCTCGTGTTGCATTCCCTTTTTAATTTGTTTTGCACCGCGTGCAAAACAAAACGCACGAGCGCGACGTATGTTTAGCACGTTTTATTATTTTGCACGTTTACGGTAAGTTTTAGCTCGCTGCTCATTATTCACGCGTCTAGCGGCGGCAAGCGTGTTCTGAAAGGGGTCGAAACCATGGTAAATAGGCACTGGTGCGGTTGAACCGTGGTAAAACTCGTCTCCGTAGTTGAGCGGGAGCGGCCAAAGGAATGTGCAATCGTGTGTGTAGTGGAGCTGGGAGGGGCAAGCATAAGGGACGAAGACGGGGGTAACATGTCGGATGCGATCATACCAGCACTAAAGCACCGGATCCCATCAGAACTCCGAAGTTAAGCGTGCTTGGGCGAGAGTAGTACTAGGATGGGTGACCTCCTGGGAAGTCCTCGTGTTGCATTCCCTTTTTAATTTGTTTTGCACCGCGTGCAAAACAAAACGCACGAGCGCGACGTATGTTTAGCACGTTTTATTATTTTGCACGTTTACGGTAAGTTTTAGCTCGCTGCTCATTATTCACGCGTCTAGCGGCGGCAAGCGTGTTCTGAAAGGGGTCGAAACCATGGTAAATAGGCACTGGTGCGGTTGAACCGTGGTAAAACTCGTCTCCGTAGTTGAGCGGGAGCGGCCAAAGGAATGTGCAATCGTGTGTGTAGTGGAGCTGGGAGGGGCAAGCATAAGGGACGAAGACGGGGGTAACATGTCGGATGCGATCATACCAGCACTAAAGCACCGGATCCCATCAGAACTCCGAAGTTAAGCGTGCTTGGGCGAGAGTAGTACTAGGATGGGTGACCTCCTGGGAAGTCCTCGTGTTGCATTCCCTTTTTAATTTGTTTTGCACCGCGTGCAAAACAAAACGCACGAGCGCGACGTATGTTTAGCACGTTTTATTATTTTGCACGTTTACGGTAAGTTTTAGCTCGCTGCTCATTATTCACGCGTCTAGCGGCGGCAAGCGTGTTCTGAAAGGGGTCGAAACCATGGTAAATAGGCACTGGTGCGGTTGAACCGTGGTAAAACTCGTCTCCGTAGTTGAGCGGGAGCGGCCAAAGGAATGTGCAATCGTGTGTGTAGTGGAGCTGGGAGGGGCAAGCATAAGGGACGAAGACGGGGGTAACATGTCGGATGCGATCATACCAGCACTAAAGCACCGGATCCCATCAGAACTCCGAAGTTAAGCGTGCTTGGGCGAGAGTAGTACTAGGATGGGTGACCTCCTGGGAAGTCCTCGTGTTGCATTCCCTTTTTAATTTGTTTTGCACCGCGTGCAAAACAAAACGCACGAGCGCGACGTATGTTTAGCACGTTTTATTATTTTGCACGTTTACGGTAAGTTTTAGCTCGCTGCTCATTATTCACGCGTCTAGCGGCGGCAAGCGTGTTCTGAAAGGGGTCGAAACCATGGTAAATAGGCACTGGTGCGGTTGAACCGTGGTAAAACTCGTCTCCGTAGTTGAGCGGGAGCGGCCAAAGGAATGTGCAATCGTGTGTGTAGTGGAGCTGGGAGGGGCAAGCATAAGGGACGAAGACGGGGGTAACATGTCGGATGCGATCATACCAGCACTAAAGCACCGGATCCCATCAGAACTCCGAAGTTAAGCGTGCTTGGGCGAGAGTAGTACTAGGATGGGTGACCTCCTGGGAAGTCCTCGTGTTGCATTCCCTTTTTAATTTGTTTTGCACCGCGTGCAAAACAAAACGCACGAGCGCGACGTATGTTTAGCACGTTTTATTATTTTGCACGTTTACGGTAAGTTTTAGCTCGCTGCTCATTATTCACGCGTCTAGCGGCGGCAAGCGTGTTCTGAAAGGGGTCGAAACCATGGTAAATAGGCACTGGTGCGGTTGAACCGTGGTAAAACTCGTCTCCGTAGTTGAGCGGGAGCGGCCAAAGGAATGTGCAATCGTGTGTGTAGTGGAGCTGGGAGGGGCAAGCATAAGGGACGAAGACGGGGGTAACATGTCGGATGCGATCATACCAGCACTAAAGCACCGGATCCCATCAGAACTCCGAAGTTAAGCGTGCTTGGGCGAGAGTAGTACTAGGATGGGTGACCTCCTGGGAAGTCCTCGTGTTGCATTCCCTTTTTAATTTGTTTTGCACCGCGTGCAAAACAAAACGCACGAGCGCGACGTATGTTTAGCACGTTTTATTATTTTGCACGTTTACGGTAAGTTTTAGCTCGCTGCTCATTATTCACGCGTCTAGCGGCGGCAAGCGTGTTCTGAAAGGGGTCGAAACCATGGTAAATAGGCACTGGTGCGGTTGAACCGTGGTAAAACTCGTCTCCGTAGTTGAGCGGGAGCGGCCAAAGGAATGTGCAATCGTGTGTGTAGTGGAGCTGGGAGGGGCAAGCATAAGGGACGAAGACGGGGGTAACATGTCGGATGCGATCATACCAGCACTAAAGCACCGGATCCCATCAGAACTCCGAAGTTAAGCGTGCTTGGGCGAGAGTAGTACTAGGATGGGTGACCTCCTGGGAAGTCCTCGTGTTGCATTCCCTTTTTAATTTGTTTTGCACCGCGTGCAAAACAAAACGCACGAGCGCGACGTATGTTTAGCACGTTTTATTATTTTGCACGTTTACGGTAAGTTTTAGCTCGCTGCTCATTATTCACGCGTCTAGCGGCGGCAAGCGTGTTCTGAAAGGGGTCGAAACCATGGTAAATAGGCACTGGTGCGGTTGAACCGTGGTAAAACTCGTCTCCGTAGTTGAGCGGGAGCGGCCAAAGGAATGTGCAATCGTGTGTGTAGTGGAGCTGGGAGGGGCAAGCATAAGGGACGAAGACGGGGGTAACATGTCGGATGCGATCATACCAGCACTAAAGCACCGGATCCCATCAGAACTCCGAAGTTAAGCGTGCTTGGGCGAGAGTAGTACTAGGATGGGTGACCTCCTGGGAAGTCCTCGTGTTGCATTCCCTTTTTAATTTGTTTTGCACCGCGTGCAAAACAAAACGCACGAGCGCGACGTATGTTTAGCACGTTTTATTATTTTGCACGTTTACGGTAAGTTTTAGCTCGCTGCTCATTATTCACGCGTCTAGCGGCGGCAAGCGTGTTCTGAAAGGGGTCGAAACCATGGTAAATAGGCACTGGTGCGGTTGAACCGTGGTAAAACTCGTCTCCGTAGTTGAGCGGGAGCGGCCAAAGGAATGTGCAATCGTGTGTGTAGTGGAGCTGGGAGGGGCAAGCATAAGGGACGAAGACGGGGGTAACATGTCGGATGCGATCATACCAGCACTAAAGCACCGGATCCCATCAGAACTCCGAAGTTAAGCGTGCTTGGGCGAGAGTAGTACTAGGATGGGTGACCTCCTGGGAAGTCCTCGTGTTGCATTCCCTTTTTAATTTGTTTTGCACCGCGTGCAAAACAAAACGCACGAGCGCGACGTATGTTTAGCACGTTTTATTATTTTGCACGTTTACGGTAAGTTTTAGCTCGCTGCTCATTATTCACGCGTCTAGCGGCGGCAAGCGTGTTCTGAAAGGGGTCGAAACCATGGTAAATAGGCACTGGTGCGGTTGAACCGTGGTAAAACTCGTCTCCGTAGTTGAGCGGGAGCGGCCAAAGGAATGTGCAATCGTGTGTGTAGTGGAGCTGGGAGGGGCAAGCATAAGGGACGAAGACGGGGGTAACATGTCGGATGCGATCATACCAGCACTAAAGCACCGGATCCCATCAGAACTCCGAAGTTAAGCGTGCTTGGGCGAGAGTAGTACTAGGATGGGTGACCTCCTGGGAAGTCCTCGTGTTGCATTCCCTTTTTAATTTGTTTTGCACCGCGTGCAAAACAAAACGCACGAGCGCGACGTATGTTTAGCACGTTTTATTATTTTGCACGTTTACGGTAAGTTTTAGCTCGCTGCTCATTATTCACGCGTCTAGCGGCGGCAAGCGTGTTCTGAAAGGGGTCGAAACCATGGTAAATAGGCACTGGTGCGGTTGAACCGTGGTAAAACTCGTCTCCGTAGTTGAGCGGGAGCGGCCAAAGGAATGTGCAATCGTGTGTGTAGTGGAGCTGGGAGGGGCAAGCATAAGGGACGAAGACGGGGGTAACATGTCGGATGCGATCATACCAGCACTAAAGCACCGGATCCCATCAGAACTCCGAAGTTAAGCGTGCTTGGGCGAGAGTAGTACTAGGATGGGTGACCTCCTGGGAAGTCCTCGTGTTGCATTCCCTTTTTAATTTGTTTTGCACCGCGTGCAAAACAAAACGCACGAGCGCGACGTATGTTTAGCACGTTTTATTATTTTGCACGTTTACGGTAAGTTTTAGCTCGCTGCTCATTATTCACGCGTCTAGCGGCGGCAAGCGTGTTCTGAAAGGGGTCGAAACCATGGTAAATAGGCACTGGTGCGGTTGAACCGTGGTAAAACTCGTCTCCGTAGTTGAGCGGGAGCGGCCAAAGGAATGTGCAATCGTGTGTGTAGTGGAGCTGGGAGGGGCAAGCATAAGGGACGAAGACGGGGGTAACATGTCGGATGCGATCATACCAGCACTAAAGCACCGGATCCCATCAGAACTCCGAAGTTAAGCGTGCTTGGGCGAGAGTAGTACTAGGATGGGTGACCTCCTGGGAAGTCCTCGTGTTGCATTCCCTTTTTAATTTGTTTTGCACCGCGTGCAAAACAAAACGCACGAGCGCGACGTATGTTTAGCACGTTTTATTATTTTGCACGTTTACGGTAAGTTTTAGCTCGCTGCTCATTATTCACGCGTCTAGCGGCGGCAAGCGTGTTCTGAAAGGGGTCGAAACCATGGTAAATAGGCACTGGTGCGGTTGAACCGTGGTAAAACTCGTCTCCGTAGTTGAGCGGGAGCGGCCAAAGGAATGTGCAATCGTGTGTGTAGTGGAGCTGGGAGGGGCAAGCATAAGGGACGAAGACGGGGGTAACATGTCGGATGCGATCATACCAGCACTAAAGCACCGGATCCCATCAGAACTCCGAAGTTAAGCGTGCTTGGGCGAGAGTAGTACTAGGATGGGTGACCTCCTGGGAAGTCCTCGTGTTGCATTCCCTTTTTAATTTGTTTTGCACCGCGTGCAAAACAAAACGCACGAGCGCGACGTATGTTTAGCACGTTTTATTATTTTGCACGTTTACGGTAAGTTTTAGCTCGCTGCTCATTATTCACGCGTCTAGCGGCGGCAAGCGTGTTCTGAAAGGGGTCGAAACCATGGTAAATAGGCACTGGTGCGGTTGAACCGTGGTAAAACTCGTCTCCGTAGTTGAGCGGGAGCGGCCAAAGGAATGTGCAATCGTGTGTGTAGTGGAGCTGGGAGGGGCAAGCATAAGGGACGAAGACGGGGGTAACATGTCGGATGCGATCATACCAGCACTAAAGCACCGGATCCCATCAGAACTCCGAAGTTAAGCGTGCTTGGGCGAGAGTAGTACTAGGATGGGTGACCTCCTGGGAAGTCCTCGTGTTGCATTCCCTTTTTAATTTGTTTTGCACCGCGTGCAAAACAAAACGCACGAGCGCGACGTATGTTTAGCACGTTTTATTATTTTGCACGTTTACGGTAAGTTTTAGCTCGCTGCTCATTATTCACGCGTCTAGCGGCGGCAAGCGTGTTCTGAAAGGGGTCGAAACCATGGTAAATAGGCACTGGTGCGGTTGAACCGTGGTAAAACTCGTCTCCGTAGTTGAGCGGGAGCGGCCAAAGGAATGTGCAATCGTGTGTGTAGTGGAGCTGGGAGGGGCAAGCATAAGGGACGAAGACGGGGGTAACATGTCGGATGCGATCATACCAGCACTAAAGCACCGGATCCCATCAGAACTCCGAAGTTAAGCGTGCTTGGGCGAGAGTAGTACTAGGATGGGTGACCTCCTGGGAAGTCCTCGTGTTGCATTCCCTTTTTAATTTGTTTTGCACCGCGTGCAAAACAAAACGCACGAGCGCGACGTATGTTTAGCACGTTTTATTATTTTGCACGTTTACGGTAAGTTTTAGCTCGCTGCTCATTATTCACGCGTCTAGCGGCGGCAAGCGTGTTCTGAAAGGGGTCGAAACCATGGTAAATAGGCACTGGTGCGGTTGAACCGTGGTAAAACTCGTCTCCGTAGTTGAGCGGGAGCGGCCAAAGGAATGTGCAATCGTGTGTGTAGTGGAGCTGGGAGGGGCAAGCATAAGGGACGAAGACGGGGGTAACATGTCGGATGCGATCATACCAGCACTAAAGCACCGGATCCCATCAGAACTCCGAAGTTAAGCGTGCTTGGGCGAGAGTAGTACTAGGATGGGTGACCTCCTGGGAAGTCCTCGTGTTGCATTCCCTTTTTAATTTGTTTTGCACCGCGTGCAAAACAAAACGCACGAGCGCGACGTATGTTTAGCACGTTTTATTATTTTGCACGTTTACGGTAAGTTTTAGCTCGCTGCTCATTATTCACGCGTCTAGCGGCGGCAAGCGTGTTCTGAAAGGGGTCGAAACCATGGTAAATAGGCACTGGTGCGGTTGAACCGTGGTAAAACTCGTCTCCGTAGTTGAGCGGGAGCGGCCAAAGGAATGTGCAATCGTGTGTGTAGTGGAGCTGGGAGGGGCAAGCATAAGGGACGAAGACGGGGGTAACATGTCGGATGCGATCATACCAGCACTAAAGCACCGGATCCCATCAGAACTCCGAAGTTAAGCGTGCTTGGGCGAGAGTAGTACTAGGATGGGTGACCTCCTGGGAAGTCCTCGTGTTGCATTCCCTTTTTAATTTGTTTTGCACCGCGTGCAAAACAAAACGCACGAGCGCGACGTATGTTTAGCACGTTTTATTATTTTGCACGTTTACGGTAAGTTTTAGCTCGCTGCTCATTATTCACGCGTCTAGCGGCGGCAAGCGTGTTCTGAAAGGGGTCGAAACCATGGTAAATAGGCACTGGTGCGGTTGAACCGTGGTAAAACTCGTCTCCGTAGTTGAGCGGGAGCGGCCAAAGGAATGTGCAATCGTGTGTGTAGTGGAGCTGGGAGGGGCAAGCATAAGGGACGAAGACGGGGGTAACATGTCGGATGCGATCATACCAGCACTAAAGCACCGGATCCCATCAGAACTCCGAAGTTAAGCGTGCTTGGGCGAGAGTAGTACTAGGATGGGTGACCTCCTGGGAAGTCCTCGTGTTGCATTCCCTTTTTAATTTGTTTTGCACCGCGTGCAAAACAAAACGCACGAGCGCGACGTATGTTTAGCACGTTTTATTATTTTGCACGTTTACGGTAAGTTTTAGCTCGCTGCTCATTATTCACGCGTCTAGCGGCGGCAAGCGTGTTCTGAAAGGGGTCGAAACCATGGTAAATAGGCACTGGTGCGGTTGAACCGTGGTAAAACTCGTCTCCGTAGTTGAGCGGGAGCGGCCAAAGGAATGTGCAATCGTGTGTGTAGTGGAGCTGGGAGGGGCAAGCATAAGGGACGAAGACGGGGGTAACATGTCGGATGCGATCATACCAGCACTAAAGCACCGGATCCCATCAGAACTCCGAAGTTAAGCGTGCTTGGGCGAGAGTAGTACTAGGATGGGTGACCTCCTGGGAAGTCCTCGTGTTGCATTCCCTTTTTAATTTGTTTTGCACCGCGTGCAAAACAAAACGCACGAGCGCGACGTATGTTTAGCACGTTTTATTATTTTGCACGTTTACGGTAAGTTTTAGCTCGCTGCTCATTATTCACGCGTCTAGCGGCGGCAAGCGTGTTCTGAAAGGGGTCGAAACCATGGTAAATAGGCACTGGTGCGGTTGAACCGTGGTAAAACTCGTCTCCGTAGTTGAGCGGGAGCGGCCAAAGGAATGTGCAATCGTGTGTGTAGTGGAGCTGGGAGGGGCAAGCATAAGGGACGAAGACGGGGGTAACATGTCGGATGCGATCATACCAGCACTAAAGCACCGGATCCCATCAGAACTCCGAAGTTAAGCGTGCTTGGGCGAGAGTAGTACTAGGATGGGTGACCTCCTGGGAAGTCCTCGTGTTGCATTCCCTTTTTAATTTGTTTTGCACCGCGTGCAAAACAAAACGCACGAGCGCGACGTATGTTTAGCACGTTTTATTATTTTGCACGTTTACGGTAAGTTTTAGCTCGCTGCTCATTATTCACGCGTCTAGCGGCGGCAAGCGTGTTCTGAAAGGGGTCGAAACCATGGTAAATAGGCACTGGTGCGGTTGAACCGTGGTAAAACTCGTCTCCGTAGTTGAGCGGGAGCGGCCAAAGGAATGTGCAATCGTGTGTGTAGTGGAGCTGGGAGGGGCAAGCATAAGGGACGAAGACGGGGGTAACATGTCGGATGCGATCATACCAGCACTAAAGCACCGGATCCCATCAGAACTCCGAAGTTAAGCGTGCTTGGGCGAGAGTAGTACTAGGATGGGTGACCTCCTGGGAAGTCCTCGTGTTGCATTCCCTTTTTAATTTGTTTTGCACCGCGTGCAAAACAAAACGCACGAGCGCGACGTATGTTTAGCACGTTTTATTATTTTGCACGTTTACGGTAAGTTTTAGCTCGCTGCTCATTATTCACGCGTCTAGCGGCGGCAAGCGTGTTCTGAAAGGGGTCGAAACCATGGTAAATAGGCACTGGTGCGGTTGAACCGTGGTAAAACTCGTCTCCGTAGTTGAGCGGGAGCGGCCAAAGGAATGTGCAATCGTGTGTGTAGTGGAGCTGGGAGGGGCAAGCATAAGGGACGAAGACGGGGGTAACATGTCGGATGCGATCATACCAGCACTAAAGCACCGGATCCCATCAGAACTCCGAAGTTAAGCGTGCTTGGGCGAGAGTAGTACTAGGATGGGTGACCTCCTGGGAAGTCCTCGTGTTGCATTCCCTTTTTAATTTGTTTTGCACCGCGTGCAAAACAAAACGCACGAGCGCGACGTATGTTTAGCACGTTTTATTATTTTGCACGTTTACGGTAAGTTTTAGCTCGCTGCTCATTATTCACGCGTCTAGCGGCGGCAAGCGTGTTCTGAAAGGGGTCGAAACCATGGTAAATAGGCACTGGTGCGGTTGAACCGTGGTAAAACTCGTCTCCGTAGTTGAGCGGGAGCGGCCAAAGGAATGTGCAATCGTGTGTGTAGTGGAGCTGGGAGGGGCAAGCATAAGGGACGAAGACGGGGG
>NW_027332618.1:0-12500 GCF_002575655.3 Aegilops tauschii subsp. strangulata
ATCCATTAACTATTTATATTCCTTTTCTTATTTAGTATTTGGGTTGGTAAGTTAAACTAGATAGCTATATGAGTGAAACAAAACAGCTTAAAAATTTGTAGTAAAAAGAAAAAATCTCATTTCCTACGTACAAGAAAAAAGTGGAAGTAAACATAAGCAGTGTAAACTCTTTATCCCAAGGTTGATATTTTTTAATTAGTCATCATATCTTGAAGCGGCCAAGAATAAAGGATTCACGATATGGAATTCCATTACTAGAATACTCCTAGTTATTACTATAACTTAATAATCCATAAGAAGAATCCACCAAAAGTTAGTGAAGGGTTAGGAACACTAAAGTACATAAAGGATTAGTAATGGAAAATCTAAAACATTAGAGATTTTTGCCCATAAAAGGAATCATAATAAGGACTTGCAATTTGTAGAAATTATCAAGTAGTACTTTCTTCGGATTCCGATCCAGAGTATGTTCCCATTCACTTGTTAAGGAAATGGCTATCAAGAACGAATTAACCCTTTATCCATTTTTTCTTTTTGAATACCCCCTCCCTGGGGAAAGAAGAATAGTAAAAAAGATATGGAGTGCACTAGAAAAAATTTTCATTATTTCCTTCCTCTATCCATATTCATGCAGAATTGCTCATGAACTAATACCCAACTCTTTCCATTTATTAATTGAATTCCTATAACAAGTAACAAGTGTTTTATTCCAAGATTAAGTTATTACTGAACAAAGAAAAATTTTCATTATATTATAAAGGATGAGATCAATTCGGAAGCGCTTTTTCTTATTCTAGCAGACGGAATTCCTTTGGTCTAATTTAGGACTTTCAAATCTATTTATTTTATTTTATCTAATTCTATCTACGCCCCAGGGGCTAGGAACAAAACAGTCCTTTCTTTTTTCTGATCATAGAGAAGCCGTATGAAGCTAAGGTTTCATGTACGGTTTTGAAATAGCGGTGGGAACTGTGATGTTATCATCGACTATGATTATCTAACAGTTCAAGTACAG
This sequence comes from Aegilops tauschii subsp. strangulata, assembly GCF_002575655.3. Classification (NCBI taxonomy): domain Eukaryota; kingdom Viridiplantae; phylum Streptophyta; class Magnoliopsida; order Poales; family Poaceae; genus Aegilops; species Aegilops tauschii. The sequence continues at coordinate 1,016 of NW_027332618.1, forward strand.
TTGATATAGTTGAAGCACAGTCAAAATACGGTTTTTTTGGATGGAATATTTGGCGTCAGCCTATAGGTTTTCTGGTTTTTTTAATTTCTTCTTTGGCAGAATGTGAAAGATTACCCTTTGATTTACCAGAAGCGGAGGAAGAATTAGTAGCAGGTTACCAAACTGAATATTCCGGTATCAAATATGGTTTATTTTATCTTGTTTCTTACCTAAATTTATTAGTTTCTTCTTTATTTGTAACAGTTCTCTACTTGGGCGGGTGGAATTTCTCTATTCCCTATATATCCTTTTTTGATTTTTTCCAAATGAATAAAGCAGTTGGAATTTTGGAAATGACAATGGGTATATTTATTACATTAACTAAAGCTTATTTATTTCTCTTCATTTCTATCACAATAAGATGGACTTTACCGAGGATGAGAATGGATCAGTTATTAAATCTTGGATGGAAATTTCTTTTACCTATTTCCCTGGGCAATCTCTTATTAACAACCTCTTCTCAACTTGTTTCACTATAAATAAGATAATACAATAATAGTAAGAATATTTTCAACACAAAAGCTCTCTCAAACAAGAGAAAGAAACATATCTTTTTCATAGATATTTAGAATGAATATGTTCCCTATGGTAACTGGGTTCATGAGTTATGGTCAACAAACAATACGTGCTACAAGGTACATAGGTCAAAGTTTCATAACTACCTTATCCCACACAAATCGTTTACCTATAACGATTCACTACCCTTATGAAAAATCAATTACACCAGAGCGTTTCCGAGGGCGAATCCACTTTGAATTTGATAAATGTATTGCTTGTGAAGTATGTGTTCGCGTATGTCCGATAGATTTACCCGTTGTGGATTGGAGATTTGAAAAGGATATTAAAAGAAAACAATTGCTTAATTATAGTATTGATTTCGGAGTTTGTATATTTTGTGGCAATTGTGTTGAGTACTGTCCAACAAGCTGTTTTCAATGACTGAAGAATATGAACTTTCTACCTATGATCGTCATGAATTGAATTACAATCAAATTGCTTTAAGTCGGTTACCAATCTCCATAATGGGAGATTACACAATTCAAACAATTAGGAATTCGTCTGAAAGTAAAATAAACAAAGAAAAATCTTCGAATTCAAGAACGATTACTGATTACTAAACTTTGATTTTGTCTTTTTGTTATAAAAATCTAATAATTCTTTATTAAACTTTAAAATTAAACTATAAAGAAAAACTACTGCTTATTGGAAATTATTTCTTATTTTAAATCAGACTAGATTTTCGTGATATAATATAATTTATAACTATACAGTTTATACACAAAAAAATACCCAAATCCTTTTTTCCTTCCTTGAATCCTTTAGTTTTAGTCAGTTCATGAAAAATTTTATACTATTAATTTCTTTTTATCCATAATGGATTTACCTGGACCAATACATGAGATTCTTATGCTATTTGGGGGATTTGTTCTTCTACTAGGGGGTCTAGGAGTAGTATTACTTACCAACCCCATTTATTCTGCCTTTTCGCTGGGATTAGTTCTTGTTTGTATATCCTTATTCTATTTTTTATTAAATTCCTACTTTGTAGCTGTCGCACAACTTCTTATTTATGTGGGAGCCATAAATGTCTTGATCATATTCGCTGTAATGTTCGTAAATGGCTCAGAATGGTCTAAAGATAAGAATTATTGGACTATTGGAGATGGGTTCACTTCACTCGTTTGTATAACTATTGTTTTTTCGCTAATGACTACTATCCCAGATACGTCGTGGTATGGAATTCTTTGGACTACAAGATCAAACCAAATAGTAGAACAGGGTCTCATAAATAATGTTCAACAAATTGGAATTCATTTAGCAACCGATTTTTATCTTCCGTTTGAACTCATTTCCATAATTCTTCTAGTTTCTTTAATAGGTGCAATTACTATGGCTCGGCAATAAGAAAACTTAGAAAAAGTACAAATTATAAGAATTGCAAATCTAAAATAAATAACTAAAGAATCACAATTTTGATTTAGTAAAATCCATCTACTGCCAACAAATACCTCCTTTATTTTCTCTTTTGTTGTGTAATTGTTCTATTGTAATTAATTGAATCGGTTCAATTCTTGCCCTCATATTGAAATGAATCGAGATTGATAAGGAGTTAGTTAATGATGTTTGAGCATGTACTTTTTTTGAGTGTCTATTTATTTTCGATTGGTATCTATGGATTGATCACAAGCCGAAACATGGTTAGAGCTCTAATATGTCTTGAACTTATACTGAATTCAATTAATCTAAATCTCGTAACATTTTCTGATCTATTTGATAGTCGCCAATTAAAAGGAGATATTTTCGCAATTTTTGTTATAGCCCTTGCGGCTGCTGAAGCCGCTATTGGACTATCCATTCTTTCTTCCATCCATCGTAATAGGAAATCCACTCGTATCAATCAATCTAATTTATTGAATAATTAGAATTTTGAATAATTAGACATAGAATCCTCTAAACAAAGGCGCACATATTAAAATAAATAGAAATCAATACTATTTTCTTAGTATTATTTGAGAATATCCATTTTTTTTAGTAGATTATTGCTTTTTTTAGTAGATTATTGCATAGTATTCTTTTTCACTTAAATGAATTTTTGTATTTGTAATTCATTGATATTGCAATTTGAATATTGCAATAATTTATATTGAAAAGACGATAGCCAATTTATTGGCTAATTCGAATTCGTCTGTACAATTCGTAAAATTCTTTCTTATTTCTTATTGTTGAAATCCAAAATTAAAGTCTCTTGGCTCTCTTCACGCTTTCTCACAAACAGATTAAAAAATAGATTTTTATTTTTGAAGTTTGGATAAACCATTGCTTCGTCTGGTGTCTACAATACATATGACTCATTATAGTACTAATTTCATTTTTACCAGATCGAAAAATTTTATGTTGAAAAGAAAAATTTATAGATCCAATGTCACATTCCGTAAAAATTTACGATACATGTATAGGATGCACTCAATGTGTACGAGCTTGTCCAACAGATGTATTAGAAATGATACCCTGGGATGGATGTAAAGCCAAGCAAATTGCTTCCGCGCCGAGAACCGAAGATTGTGTGGGTTGTAAGAGATGTGAATCTGCCTGCCCGACAGATTTTTTAAGTGTCCGCGTTTATTTAGGGCCTGAAACAACACGTAGCATGGCTCTATCTTATTGATACGTTACAAAAAACTTCACTCGAATCGTCTGATTCCTCTTTACCGAAGAAGCCTGTGCTCGAAATAATCGAGCACGGGCTTTTCTGGTCAAAACGTATCTTGTCTTTATCACTTTATCATGAGTTATTTTCCTTGGTTAACAATACTTGTTGTTTTGCCGATATTTGCAGGTTCATTAATTTTCTTTTTACCTCATAAGGGAAACAAAGTCGTTAGGTGGTATACTATATCTATTTGTTTATTAGAATTCCTTCTAATGACTTATGCGTTCTGTTATCATTTCCAACTGGAGGATCCCTTAATCCAATTAAAGGAGGATTATAAATGGATAGATGTCTTCGATTTCCACTGGAGATTGGGAATCGATGGACTTTCATTAGGATCTATTTTATTGACAGGATTTATCACTACTTTAGCTACTTTAGCAGCTTGGCCAATTACACGGAATTCGCGATTATTCTATTTCCTGATGCTCGCAATGTATAGTGGTCAAATAGGATTATTTTCTTCGCGAGACCTTTTACTTTTTTTTATCATGTGGGAGTTAGAATTAATTCCTGTTTACTTACTTTTATCCATGTGGGGGGGGAAGAGGCGTCTATATTCAGCTACAAAGTTTATTTTGTATACTGCAGGCGGTTCCATTTTTTTCTTAATCGGAGTTCTGGGTATGGGCTTATATGGTTCCAACGAACCAGGATTAGATTTGGAAAGATTAATTAATCAATCATACCCTGCAACCTTGGAAATACTTTTATATTTTGGCTTCCTTATTGCTTATGCTGTCAAATTGCCGATTATACCCCTACATACGTGGTTACCAGATACCCATGGGGAAGCACATTATAGTACATGTATGCTTTTAGCGGGAATATTATTAAAGATGGGAGCATATGGATTGATTCGGATCAACATGGAATTGTTACCTCATGCTCATTATCTATTTTCGCCCTGGTTAGTAATAATAGGAGCGATCCAAATAATCTATGCAGCTTCAACTTCTCTTGGTCAACGAAATTTCAAAAAAAGAATAGCTTATTCCTCTGTATCTCACATGGGTTTCATAATTATAGGAATTGGTTCCATAACCAACATTGGACTCAATGGAGCTATTTTACAAATATTATCCCATGGATTTATTGGTGCTACACTTTTTTTCTTGGCAGGAACCGCTTCTGATAGAATGCGTCTTGTTTATCTCGAAGAACTGGGGGGAATATCCATCCCAATGCCTAAAATTTTTACCATGTTTAGTAGCTTTTCAATGGCTTCTCTTGCCTTACCAGGAATGAGTGGTTTTGTCGCAGAATTAGTAGTATTTTTTGGACTAATTACTAGTCCAAAATTTCTGTTAATGCCAAAAACACTAATTACTTTTGTAATGGCAATTGGAATGATATTAACTCCTATTTATTTATTATCTATGTTACGCCAGATGTTCTATGGATACAAGCTATTTAATGTTCCAAACGCAAATTTTGTGGATTCTGGACCACGAGAACTCTTTATTTTAATCTGTATCTTTTTACCAGTAATAGGAATTGGTATTTATCCAGATTTTGTTCTCTCCCTATCCGTTGACAGGGTAGAGGCTCTCTTATCCAATTATTATCCTAAATAGGTTTGCTTTTTTTTACTCGTCTGCTCTATTAATGCAGAAATAAGTAAAAAAGTATAATTAGATCTATCTCGAATTTTTGAGAACCCTTTGAGAAGGCGTTCAAGGGGTTCTCAAATAAAACATAAAAGTAAAAACCTTCATTTCATGAAGGTTTTATTTTATGTAATCATTTAGGTGTTAATGTAAACGAACCATAACTATGTAAGCCTATTCCTAATAGATTTATACCAAAATAACAAATCCAAATTATAAGAAATCCTATCGAAGCTATAAGTGCAGAATTCGTACCCTTCCAATTTGTATTTGTTCTACTATGTAAATAAATTGCGAATATGGTCCAAGTAATAAATGCCCAAGTTTCCTTAGGATCCCAATTCCAATAGGATCCCCAGGCCTCATTAGCCCATACTGCTCCACAAAGAATACCTACGGTTAAAAGGGTAAATCCTAGGCTAATGACACGATAACTCCAAGAATCCAAACGCTCCGTTAATTGATATTTGTAATAATTTGGAAATGAAGGGACAGAGGTTCTTTTTAAAGCACTTCTTTTTGCATAAAAATATTTAATATCACTAAAGAAAAATGTTTTATTTAAAACATTTTTTTTCTTTTTAGAAAAGAAATGGAAATTATTTCGAAATCTAATGATTAGAATAGCGGCAGATAATAAGGATCCGCACAAAAGAGTTGCATAGCTTAATAACATCATACTGACATGCATCATTAACCACTGAGATTGTAGAGCAGGTACTAGTATCGTGGATTGATGCATTTCAGTTAAAAGACCCGATGTGGCAAAGCCTTGCGTTAAAATAGTACTTGGCGTAGTTATTGTGCTTAAATCATTTTTAGAGTTCTGTATTTTAGGAATGGTATGAAGAATATACAGGGCCCATGAAAGGAAGATCAATGACTCATATAAATTACTTAATGGAAAATGTCCCGAGGAAGCCCAACGAGAAACTAAGAATCCTGTTATAGAGAAAAAAGTAACTATCATTCCTTTTTCTGACGAATCACGTAATCCTCCAAGTTCACGAACTAATAAGGTTATAAAATGAATCGTAATCACAATTGAAATCGTTGAGAAAGAGATATGAGTTAGTATATGTTCTAAAGTTGCAAATAGCATAAGGGGAAGGTCCCATTACAAAATTGTAAATTTCGAATTGATTTCTAATCTATTGTATTCTTTTTCAAGAATGCCGCCACTCGGATTCGAACCGAGATGCTTGAGCACTGCTTCCTAAGAGCAGCGTGTCTACCAATTTCACCATGGCGGCTAACTTCAAATAATAGGTAACTTAAAAGAATAATAGCTATTATCTTGGGAATCGTCGATATTGGGAAAGTCCATAAAATTTAGGAACATTAGAGTTTTCATTAAAATAGACTTCGTTTGGTAGTATCGTTTCCATTTTTTTTTTACAATAAACTCTTGCTTTGCCCAATAGAAACACAAACACTGCTTGAAAGAGTTGGAATTTCTTTTTTCTAACTTGCAATTGTAGAACTAATTTTTTCTAATTAATTTCTCGTTTACATTTTGAAAATTCTTTCAATACAATGAAAAAAATCCAAAAGGGTTTCTATTTAATGATGAAATTAAAATGGATAAATGGAAAAGGCTTTTTGGATTTTTTAAAAATTTCTAGAATGAAAGTCTTTATGCTCTTATTAATAAGATTTACTAACCTTATGATTTTGGAGAAGATAGGTGGAAGTTGTAAGTCCTATTGTAAGAATACTCCACTTTTCATAATTTTCATAATAGAATATGAGGATTCTATTATGAAAATTATGAAAAGTTCATTGATAGGAAAAGAATACTTAGCACACAGTATACCAAACAAAACTTTTTTTTCTTGTATATATAAGATAAGAGGGGTTTTTTGTTCTAAGAATATTGTACCGAGTAATTCGACACATAAAAGTACATTCAAAGAAGAATCAAAATTATTAAATAATTGGAATTCTTTTTTGATAAGTCAATTCATATTATTCCAAAATCTTATTATTTGTTTGTTGCCCAGAAAAACCCTTTGGTTTTGGATGCTCATTACCGCTCGAAAATGATCTTGATTTTACTAAAGAATAAGATTGTACTATGGAAAAATAAGTCTTTTTCTTCCAAATATTTTTACGAATACGCTTTTTTGACATTGAAGTACGTTTTTTTGGAACTGCCATTCAAAAAGGAAATTACTTTTTTCTAGTTGTATGTGAAAGACATCTATTGCTGCAAATCAATCCTTCTTTCTTCTTTTTATTAGTATTTATACTTAGATACTGAAAGATACTTAAATTTTGAATTATTTTTTACTTCATTTTGTCTAATGCGGATAAGACAACAAGAATTTTTTAACATTTTTTCTTTATATATTTTATACTTGTTTTTTAATAATATAGAATATATAGAAAGGTTTCTCATTTAAATCTATTTATATCTATTTATATATCAAGTATACTCCATATATAGATATATGGTATGGAAGCCTATCCCCCATATAAGATAAGACGGGGGGATAAAAAGAAGGGAAAATGAAAATAGTTAATTAAGTTCAGAATGGTATTCCATAAAGGAAAGGAATTCCAATCAAAACAAAAAATACTGAGTCTCTTAAACAAGACATTCTAAAACTTAGGTAATTTATAGTCATTAGGATTTTAGTTCTATATGAAGTAAGGACTATTCGATAATTTCTTATAAACATAGGTTTTCATTGGAATTCACTCAATCAGTTAATTATGGAACAAGAGAGCTGTTTCATCTTTGTTTTAAAGAAATATAAAAATGAATTATGAATAGAAAGTAAAATGATTCCACTTTTTTTTTTTATTTTTATAAATATCTTTATTTAGTTAATAAAATAACTAGGTAACGAAGTTATTTTATTAACTTTTTTAATTTAACCAACTAAACCCATTCTTAATTTTTAATTATTTCAATGAGATAAATTTTGGAAAAATTAAGAATTTCAGTATTTTTTCTTATTCTTTTTATTTATTCTTTCAGAAAGAGATAAGAATTGGTTTGGTGAATCGGAAACAATTTTATAGAAAAATTGAAGTAAAAATTGAAGTAAAAATTGCAATTTCTTTTCTTATGGAACATACATATCAATATGCATGGGTAATCCCTCTTCTCCCACTTCCAGTTATTATGTCAATGGGATTTGGCCTTATTCTTATTCCTACAGCAACAAAAAATCTTCGTCGCATATGGGCTTTTCCTAGTGTTTTACTCTTAAGTATAGCTATGGTATTCTCAGTTCAACTGTCTATTCAACAAATAAATGGAAGTTCGATCTATCAATATCTATGGTCTTGGACCGTCAATAATGATTTTTCTTTAGAATTTGGATACTTGATTGACCCACTTACTTCTATTATGTTAATGCTAATTACTACTGTAGGAATCCTGGTTCTTATTTATAGTGATGGTTATATGTCTCACGATGAAGGATATTTGAGATTTTTTGTTTATATAAGTTTTTTCAATACTTCCATGTTGGGATTGGTTACTAGCTCCAATTTGATACAAATTTATTTTTTTTGGGAACTCGTGGGAATGTGTTCTTATTTATTGATAGGCTTTTGGTTTACACGACCAATCGCAGCGAGTGCTTGTCAAAAAGCTTTTGTAACTAATCGTGTAGGGGATTTTGGTCTATTATTAGGAATTTTAGGTTTTTTTTGGATAACAGGTAGTTTAGAGTTTAGGGATTTGTTCAAAATAGCTAATAACTGGATTCCTAATAATGGAATTAACTCTTTACTTACTACTTTGTGTGCTTTTTTATTATTCCTTGGTGCAGTTGCGAAATCCGCACAATTCCCTCTTCACGTATGGTTACCCGATGCTATGGAAGGGCCCACTCCTATTTCGGCTCTTATACACGCAGCAACTATGGTTGCTGCGGGAATTTTTCTTCTAGCTCGACTTCTTCCTCTTTTCATATCTTTACCTTTGATAATGAGTTTTATTTCTTTAGTAGGTACAATAACACTATTCTTAGGAGCTACTTTAGCTCTTGCTCAGAGAGATATTAAAAGAAGCTTAGCCTATTCTACAATGTCTCAATTGGGTTATATGATGTTAGCTCTAGGTATAGGTTCTTATCAAGCTGCTTTATTCCATTTGATCACTCATGCTTATTCAAAAGCTTTATTGTTCTTGGGATCCGGATCCGTTATTCATTCAATGGAACCTCTTGTTGGATATTCACCAGATAAAAGTCAAAATATGGTTCTTATGGGCGGTTTAAGAAAATACATTCCAATCACAAGAACTACTTTTTTATGGGGTACACTTTCTCTTTGTGGTATTCCACCTCTTGCTTGTTTCTGGTCCAAAGATGAAATCCTTAGTAATAGTTGGTTGTATTCGCCCTTTTTTGGAATAATAGCCTCCTTTACTGCAGGATTAACTGCCTTTTATATGTTTCGGATATATTTACTTACATTTGATGGGTATTTGCGTGTTCATTTTCAAAATTACAGTAGCACTAAAGAGAGTTCCTTGTATTCAATATCCTTATGGGGAAAAAGGATACCCAAAGGAGTGAATAGGGATTTCGTTTTATCAACAACGAAGAGTGGAGTTTCTTTTTTTTCACAAAATATACCAAAAATTCAAGGTAATACAAGAAATAGGATAGGATCCTTTACTACGTCTTTTGGGGCTAAAAACACTTTTGCCTATCCGCATGAAACGGGAAATACTATGTTATTTCCTCTTCTTATATTACTACTTTTCACTTTGTTCATTGGATTCATAGGAATCTCTTTTGATAATGGAGGAATTGGTAATGGAATAGCAGAGTTAACCATATTATCAAAGTGGTTAACTCCCTCAATAAACTTTACCCAGGAAAGTTCTAATTCTTTTGTAAATTCATATGAATTTATTACTAATGCAATTTCTTCTGTAAGTCTAGCTATCTTTGGTTTATTCATAGCATATATCTTCTATGGATCCGCTTATTCTTTTTTTCAGAATTTGGATTTAATAAACTCTTTTTACAAAGGAAATCCTAAAAAAGAATTTTTAGATCAAGTAAAAAAAAATATATACAGTTGGTCATATAATCGTGGTTATATAGATATTTTCTATACTAGGGTCTTTACCCTCGGTATAAGAGGGTTAACCGAACTCACGGAGTTTTTTGATAAGGGTGTTATTGATGGAATTACCAATGGAGTGGGTCTTGCTAGTTTTTGTATAGGAGAGGAAATTAAATATGTAGGGGGAGGTCGAATCTCGTCTTATTTATTCTTTTTTTTATGTTATGTATCTGTGTTTTTATTCTTTTTTCTTTCTTAAGTTAAGGAATTTACAACTCCCTTTCTACAATCTCTCTATATCCTTGTTACATAAGGTAAGTATTGTATAATAGTTCGGTTTTCCGCGATTTTTTCCATTCCTCTGTGTAAATAGCCTAATATGGGTTCACAATCAATAACATCCTCACCATCGAGAGTAACGATCAGTCGAAGAACACCATGCATTGATGGGTGTTGAGGGCCCATATTGACTATCATGAGATCTTTTCTTGTAAGCGGTAGACTCATATCCTTTCTTCCTTAATTCATTATTCCATGAAAATGGATTATTCCATGAATTCCTCAAAGCGAGGCTCATCAAAATGAAAAATCTAAGACTACTATAAGACTACTAAAAAAATAATAAAACAAGAAAAAAATTTGAACGATTAAATTACTGCTCCCGAATATTCAACTGACCGATTAATTTCTTATAACGTACTCTATTTTTCTTTGCCAAATAAGCCAGCAAACGTCGACGTTTTCCCAAAAGTCTTCGTAGACCTCTTTCCGATGAAAAATCTTTTTTGTGTAATTCCAAATGTGAAGCAAGTCTCCGTATCTTATTGGTGAAACTGAATACTTGAAATTCAACAGAACCCCTGTTTTCTTCTTTTTCTTCTTTAACCATAAATCCAAAAATTTTTCTACCTCCTTTCTTTTTCATGTATTTTTCTGATCAGGAAAAATACAAAATTATGTCAGTTATTTTGAAGTTATTCTAATCTCGTACACACACAAATTTGCAATTATTCATCTACTACTGGAATTTGGATTTATTTTATCGATGCAAATTGGATTTGGATAGAAGGGTACATTCTTTCTAATATTTTAGATAGAAGAAACATTTCTTCTATCTAAAATATTAGAAAGAATTTTGCTGATTTATTTATTGCTATATGCAATTTATGGAATTGATACACCATTTAATTGATATCATTTAGCAAAATGAAACACAGCATATGCATCCATCTTTTGGCTCGAGAATTTCACGGGATAGAGATATGGTATAAGAAATAGACTATTAAGTAACTCTAAATGAATTGTGGATACATCTGTATCCTTAACATACTGAAACGATTGTCATTATTCGTATCAAACCAATAGCGATTCATACAAGCTAAATCTTCTAATCAATGGTGGGCCAATAATGCATTTTTTTGCATATGTATTAAGACGCTTGGCCTGATTTCGAAATTGTCCAGAGTTTTATATGTTGTTTTCATTGCAAAATGATGGGTCTCCTTCCATAACTTTCCAATTACGAGTACGAGAATTGAAAGACATGAAAATTCTCAATTCTCTACGGCGTCTAGTAGATAGAAACAAG
>NW_027332618.1:30000-40102 GCF_002575655.3 Aegilops tauschii subsp. strangulata
GATCCAGAGAGGTGTTTTCATAGTCATCTCCGAATATTTGCCATCTCGGAATATTTTCGATTTCATTTTTCTATGATATGTCTTTCTATATGAAAATTGGTTATTTACGATGTACGATGATCCCTGTTAAGCATCCATGGCTGAATGGTTAAAGCGCCCAACTCATAATTGGTAAATTTGCGGGTTCAATTCCTGCTGGATGCACACGAACGGGAACATTCCATAAGTCTATTGGAACTGGCTCTCTATCCATGGAATCTCATCCATCATCCATACATAACGAATTGGTATGGTATATTCATACCATAACATAAGAACAATAAGAACTCGAATTCTTATCGATACTGGAACTCAGAGCATAGGAGGGAAAGTCGATTTATGGATGGAATCAAATACGCAGTATTTACAGAAAAAAGTCTTCGTTTATTGGGAAAGAATCAATATACTTTTAATGTCGAATCGGGATTCACTAAGACAGAAATAAAGCATTGGGTCGAACTCTTCTTTGGTGTTAAGGTGGTAGCTGTGAATAGCCATCGACTACCTGGAAAAGGTAGAAGAATAGGACCTATTCTGGGCCATACAATGCATTACAGACGTATGATCATTACCCTTCAACCGGGTTATTCTATTCCACTTCTAGATAGAGAAAAAAACTAAAGGAGAATACTTAATAATACGGCGAAACATTTATACAAAACACCTATCCCGAGCACACGCAAGGGAACCGTAGACAGGCAAGTGAAATCCAATCCACGAAATAATTTGATCCATGGACGGCACCGTTGTGGTAAAGGTCGTAATTCCAGAGGAATCATTACCGCAAGGCATAGAGGGGGAGGTCATAAGCGCCTATACCGTAAAATAGATTTTCGACGGAATCAAAAAGACATATCTGGTAGAATCGTAACCATAGAATACGACCCTAATCGAAATGCATACATTTGTCTCATACACTATGGGGATGGTGAGAAGAGATATATTTTACATCCCAGAGGGGCTATAATTGGAGATACTATTGTTTCTGGTACAAAAGTTCCTATATCAATGGGAAATGCCCTACCTTTGAGTGCGGTTTGAACTATTGATTTACGTAATTGGAAGTAACCAATTAGGTTTACGACGAAACCTAGAAATCGATCACTGATCCAATTTGACTACCTCTACGGGATAGACCTCAACAGAAAACTGTTGAGTAACGGCAGCAAGTGATTGAGTTCAGTAGTTCCTCATAGAAAATTATTGGCTCTAGAGATATGGTAATATGGAGAAGACAAAATTGTTTGAAGCACGCACAGAACCGGAAGCGCCCCTTGTTTCAAAGAGAGGAGGACGGGTTATTCACATTTAATTTGATGGTCAGAGGCAAATTGAAAGCTAAGCAGTGGTAATTAAGACCCCCGGGGGAAAATAGGGATGTCTCCTACGTTACCCATAATATGTGGAAGTATCGACGTAATTTCATAGAGTCATTCGATCTGAATGCTACATGAAGAACATAAGCCAGATGACGGAACGCAGAGACCTAGGATGTAGAAGATCATAACATGAGCGATTCGGCAGATTTGGATTCCTTTCCTATATATCCACTCATGTGGTACTTCATCATATGATTCATATAAGATCCATCTGTCTAGAGATCGTCATATACATCTAGAAAGCCGTATGCTTTGGAAGAAGCTTGTACAGTTTGGGAAGGGGTTTTTTGAGAGAAAAGAAGAATCTACTTCAACCGATATGCCCTTAGGCACGGCCATGCATAACATAGAAATCACACGTGGAAGGGGTGGGCAATTAGCTAGAGCAGCAGGTGCTGTAGCGAAACTCATTGCAAAAGAGGGTAAATCGGCCACTTTAAGATTACCATCTGGGGAGGTCCGTTTAGTATCCCAAAACTGCTTAGCAACAGTCGGACAAGTGGGTAATGTTGGGGTGAACCAAAAAAGTTTGGGTAGAGCCGGATCTAAGTGTTGGCTAGGTAAACGCCCCGTAGTAAGAGGGGTAGTTATGAACCCTGTGGACCACCCCCATGGGGGCGGTGAAGGGAAAGCTCCCATTGGTAGAAAAAAACCCACAACCCCTTGGGGTTATCCTGCGCTTGGAAGAAGAACTAGGAAAAGGAAAAAATATAGCGATAGTTTTATTCTTCGTCGCCGTAAGTAAATACGTAACTAGGAATATGGAAAATTGCATTTTTGGAATTTGCAATAATGCGATGGGCGAACGACGGGAATTGAACCCGCGCATGGTGGATTCACAATCCACTGCCTTGATCCACTTGGCTACATCCGCCCCTTATCCAGCTAAAGGATTTTTTGCTTTTTTCCATTGATCATTATTCTATTTATTCTGACCTCCGTACTTCGATCGAGATATTGGACATAGAATGCCACTCTTTAAAAAGGAAAAAAGGAGTAATCAGCTGTGACACGAAAAAAAACGAATCCTTTTGTAGCTCATCATTTATTGGCAAAGATAGAAAAGGTCAATATGAAGGAGGAGAAAGAAACAATAGTAACGTGGTCCCGGGCATCTAGCATTCTACCCACAATGGTTGGCCATACAATCGCGATTCATAATGGAAAGGAACATATACCTATTTACATAACAAATCCTATGGTAGGTCGCAAATTGGGGGAATTCGTGCCTACTCGGCATTTCACGAGTTATGAAAATGCAAGAAAGGATACTAAATCTCGTCGTTAACTGAATTCTGAATAGAAAGATTAAGAAGAAAAAAAAGATTCAAAATAAAGTAAAGGTAGGCGGGGAATAACCTTATTTATGACAAGTTTCAAACTAGTAAAGTATATCCCTAGGATAAAGAAGAAGAAAAGTGGGCTAAGGAAACTCGCAAGGAAAGTTCCAACCGATCGTCTACTTAAGTTCGAGAGAGTTTTCAAAGCACAAAAACGTATCCCTATGTCTGTTTTCAAAGCACAAAGAGTTCTTGACGAGATTCGCTGGCGTTACTACGAGGAAACTGTTATGATACTGAACCTCATGCCCTATCGAGCATCTTATCCCATCTTAAAGTTGGTTTATTCGGCAGCCGCAAATGCTACTCATTATAGGGATTTCGACAAAGCGAATTTATTTATTACTAAAGCCGAAGTCAGTAGGAGTACTATTATGAAGAAATTCAGACCTCGAGCTCGAGGACGTAGTTTCCCCATAAAAAAAAGCATGTGTCATATAACAATTGTACTAAATATAGTAAAGAAATCTAAATAACCTTTAGATCCATCTAAGATTTCGATTCCCAGTAAAAAAAAATATAGAATAGAAAAATATGGGACAAAAAATAAATCCACTCGGTTTCAGACTTGGTACAACCCAAAAACACCATTCCTTTTGGTTCGCACAACCAAAAAATTATTCTGAAGGTCTACAGGAAGATAAAAAAATAAGGGATTGTATCAAGAACTATATACAAAAGAATAGGAAAAAGGGCTCGAATAGAAAAATAGAATCAGACTCAAGTTCCGAAGTAATTACACATAATAGAAAAATGGACTCAGGTTCAAGTTCCGAAGTAATTACACATATAGAAATCCAAAAAGAAATCGATACGATCCACGTCATAATCCATATTGGATTCCCAAATTTATTAAAGAAAAAAGGAGCAATCGAAGAATTAGAGAAAGATCTACAAAAGGAAATTAACTCTGTAAACCAGAGATTTAATATTTCTATCGAAAAAGTGAAAGAACCTTATAGACAGCCTAACATTCTTGCAGAATATATAGCTTTCCAATTAAAAAATAGAGTTTCATTCCGAAAGGCAATGAAAAAAGCCATTGAATTAACTAAAAAAGCAGATATAAGGGGAGTAAAAGTAAAAATTGCGGGTCGTCTCGGAGGAAAAGAAATTGCACGCGCCGAATCTATTAAAAAGGGTAGACTTCCCCTCCAAACAATTCGCGCTAAAATTGATTATTGCTGCTATCCAATTCGGACTATCTATGGAGTATTAGGTGTAAAAATTTGGATATTCGTAGACGAAGAATAAGTAATCTTGTCTTCGGATTCTGTCCATTGATAGAATAAAAAATGACAAGAGACTTTTTTCCTGAAATCCCTGCAAAAGAAGAAATTATACCTCTTTCTATAAGATTTAATGAAAATTGATAAATCATTTAATATAATTGCTATGCTTAGTGTGTGACTCGTTATTTTTTTCTTTTTTTTAAGAAAAAAACTTAGTAATTATAGAAAATTAACTAATAACCAACCTATTGCTTCGTATTGTCGAGATCCTAACTAAGAAACAGTCACTATATGAATAAATACCTCTATCATAAATGAGTAGATGTGTCATATAGTTGTAGCAACTGCAATTTTTTCTCTAAAAAAGAAAAGGGATTCTAGGTTGTGAAGCAAAACTAAAGGGATGTGGATAAAGGGAGGGATGATAGAAAGAAGGAAGAGGAAATAAATAAGATATAGGATTCCACTATGTATGGTCTATGAATTACATCATAAAAGGCAATGTGATAAAGCATCAATATAATAAAAATAATAGAGAATTAAAAATTGTAACTTGAAACAAGAACTACAAATTTAAAGCAATAATAAAGAGCCGCCCGGGTTAATAAAACTGAGAAAATTAACTCGGAAAGAAATTTTTTGGAAGCTCCGTTGCGGGATTCAGACCTAACCATTCAAGGAGAAGCAGTGGGAACGACAGAACCTATGATTCCATAGGATTTTATTGAAAAGAATCCTAACACTTCATTGGGTGGGATGGCGGAACAAACCAAAAAAATTGTCTTATTTGGTAAGTTTATAAATTAACAAATAAGACAGGAAAGAGTAAATATTCGCCCGCGAAATTCTTATTGAATTAGAATACTTTACCGCGATTCAATAAGAGTAAAAATAAGGATTTTTTTAAGAAGGATTACATTATCTATAAATATAGAATTTAGATAAATATACACACACATCTGGATATATTCTAGATCTTCTTTTTTGACTATATATTATATTTTTCTGTTTTAACAAATTCAATATAAAAAAAACCGAACTTTTTCTATTATCTATTAATGTGTATCTATCCGTACCGTAATATTTTTGAATATTATGAATTAGAGAAATTTACATGCTTTCTCATTCCATTCGCGAGGAGCTGGATGAGAAGAAACTCTCATGTCCAGTTTTGCAGTAGAGATGGAACTAAGAAAGAGAACCATCGACTATAACCCCAAAAGAACCAGATTTCGCAAACAACATAGAGGAAGAATGAAAGGAAAATCCTGCCGAGGCAATCGTATTTGTTTTGGTAGATATGCTCTTCAAGCACTTGAACCCGCTTGGATCACGGCGAGACAGATAGAAGCAGGACGAAGAGCAATAACACGATATGCACGTCGTGGTGGAAAAATATGGGTACGTATATTTCCCGACAAACCGGTTACACTAAGACCCACGGAAACACGTATGGGCTCGGGAAAGGGGTCCCCCGAATATTGGGTATCCGTTGTTAAACCTGGTCGTATACTTTATGAAATGGGGGGAGTATCTGAAACTGTAGCTAGAGCAGCTATCTCCATAGCTGCCAGTAAAATGCCCATACGAAGTCAATTTATTCGATTAGAGATATAGAACCCTAAAAGGGGTATGGAAGATAAAAAAAAATGCCCGGTTTTTCTTTCTGGAAAGACAATATTTCTTTCATCCTTTTGCATTGAAATAACAAATTGAAATCAAAATAAAAAATAATATGATTCAACCTCAGACCCTTTTAAATGTAGCAGATAATAGTGGAGCTCGAAAATTGATGTGTATTCGAGTCATAGGAGCTGCTGGTAATCAGCGATATGCTCGTATTGGTGATGTTATTGTTGCTGTAATCAAAGACGCATTGCCCCAAATGCCTCTAGAAAGATCCGAAGTAATTCGAGCTGTAATTGTACGTACATGTAAAGAGTTCAAATGCGAAGACGGTATAATAATCCGCTATGATGACAATGCTGCGGTTATAATTGATCAAAAAGGCAATCCAAAAGGAACTCGAGTTTTTGGCGCGATTGCCGAGGAATTGAGAGAATTGAATTTTACCAAAATAGTTTCATTAGCTCCTGAAGTATTATAAATACTAGTAGGCGAAATTGAGACCAAAGAATTAATTTAGTAGATTGTGTTTTACGTATATGTTTTAAAATCCAAAATGAAAAAAAAAAAGAAAACATGTTGATTATAGAAAAATTAGGAGGAACCTAGAATTAGAGTCTTATGGGCAAGGACACTATTGCTGATTTACTAACCTCTATAAGAAATGCGGACATGAATAAAAAAGGAACAGTTCGAGTAGTATCTACAAATATTACCGAAAACATTGTTAAAATACTTCTACGAGAGGGTTTTATTGAAAGTGTTCGGAAACATCAGGAACGTAACAGATATTTCTTGGTTTCAACTTTGCGACATCAAAAGAGAAAGACTAGAAAAGGAATATATAGAACAAGAACCTTTTTAAAGCGTATCAGCCGACCCGGCTTACGAATTTATACCAACTATCAAGGAATTCCTAAAGTTTTGGGTGGAATGGGAATTGCTATTCTTTCTACTTCTCGAGGAATAATGACAGATCGAGAAGCTCGACTAAACAGAATTGGGGGAGAAGTCTTATGTTATATATGGTAATCGCCCCGCCTATAGTGCTTGAATTCTATCTCGCCCTTCCTATTTTTAAAATAAAAATAGAAAAATAGGAGAAAAAAAATATGACAGAAAAAAAAAATAGGAGAGAAAAAAAAAACCCGAGAGAAGCAAAAGTAACTTTCGAAGGTTTAGTTACGGAAGCCCTACCCAATGGAATGTTCCGCGTTCGGCTAGAGAATGACACCATCATCCTAGGCTATATTTCAGGAAAGATACGGTCTAGTTCTATACGAATACTGATGGGGGATAGGGTCAAAATTGAAGTAAGTCGTTATGATTCAAGCAAGGGACGTATAATTTATAGACTTCCCCATAAGGATTCGAAGCGTATCGAAGACTCGAAGGATAGCGAAGATTTGAAGGATAGCGAAGATTTGAAGGATACCAAAGATTCAAAGGATTAGGTTTTTCTTTTTTTTCTAGGGTAATAAATTCTAAGTTCTAAAATTCAAGCGAAGAGACTTATTTTTTCCAAAAGATTAGATTCATAGTTTAAAAAAGGATACGGAAATATGAAAATAAGAGCTTCCGTTCGTAAAATTTGTACAAAATGTCGACTGATTCGTAGGCGTGGACGAATTAGAGTCATTTGCTCTAATCCGAAGCATAAACAAAGACAGGGGTAATCTTTCGAAAAAGAACTTTACTTTCTAAAAAGTAAAAAAAAGTACCCGCGGAAATGTTCCAATTCCAAATAAAATAATTTCATTTAAAATAATTAAAGTAAAGGGTTTATTTTACCCTGAAACGGATATCTTTGTATCTTTTTTTCTTTTTTTTATTTCTAACTCATATTTATGAGATAATAAAATATGGCAAAAGCTATACCAAAAATTGGTTCACGTAAGAAAGTGCGTATTGGTTTACGTAGGAATGCACGTTTTAGTTTACGGAAGAGTGCACGTAGAATAACAAAAGGGGTTATTCATGTTCAAGCTAGTTTCAACAATACCATTATAACTGTTACAGACCCACAAGGTCGGGTGGTTTTTTGGTCCTCGGCCGGTACTTGTGGATTCAAAAGCTCAAGAAAAGCATCACCCTATGCTGGTCAAAGAACAGCAGTAGATGCTATTCGTACAGTAGGTTTGCAACGAGCAGAAGTTATGGTAAAGGGCGCTGGTAGTGGAAGAGATGCCGCATTACGAGCCATTGCTAAAAGTGGTGTGCGATTAAGTTGTATACGCGATGTAACACCTATGCCGCATAATGGATGTCGACCGCCTAAAAAAAGACGTCTGTAAAAGAATTAACCCGCTTTCAACTTTCATTTCAAGAGAAATAAACGATTCAATGATAAAATAATAATACTAGTCTATTATGGTTCGAGAGGAGGTAGCAGGATCCACTCAAACACTACAGTGGAAGTGTGTTGAATCAAGAGTAGATAGTAAGCGCCTTTATTATGGTCGTTTCATTCTGTCCCCGCTTAGAAAAGGTCAAGCGGACACCGTCGGTATTGCCTTGCGAAGAGCTTTACTTGGAGAAATAGAAGGAACATGTATCACACGTGCAAAATTTGGGAGCGTGCCGCACGAGTATTCTACAATAGCAGGTATTGAAGAATCCGTACAAGAAATTTTACTAAATTTGAAAGAAATTGTATTGAGAAGTAATCTCTATGGAGTTAGAGACGCATCCATTTGCGTCAAAGGTCCTAGATACATAACTGCTCAAGATATCATCTTACCGCCTTCCGTAGAAATCGTTGATACGGCACAACCTATAGCTAACTTGACAGAGCCCATTGATTTCTGTATTGATTTACAGATCAAGAGAGATCGTGGATATCAGACAGAACTCAGAAAGAACTATCAAGATGGAAGTTATCCTATAGATGCTGTATCCATGCCTGTTCGAAATGTGAATTATAGTATTTTTTCTTGTGGGAATGGAAATGAAAAACACGAGATACTTTTTCTAGAAATATGGACTAATGGAAGTTTAACCCCTAAGGAAGCACTTTATGAGGCTTCTCGTAATTTGATTGATTTATTTCTTCCTTTTCTACACGCGGAGGAAGAGGGCGCTAGTTTCGAAGAAAATAAAAACAGGTTTACTCCACCCCTTTTTACTTTTCAAAAAAGATTAACTAATCTAAAGAAAAACAAAAAAGGAATTCCATTGAATTCTATTTTTATTGATCAATTAGAATTGACTTCTAGAACGTATAATTGTCTAAAAAGGGCCAATATACATACACTATTGGACCTTTTGAGTAAGACTGAAGAAGATCTTCTGAGAATTGACAGTTTTCGTATGGAAGATAGAAAACATATATGGGACACTCTAGAGAAGCATCTCCCAATTGATTTACTTAAGAATAAACTCTCGTTTTAAATCCATTGCAATTTTTTTTCTTCTTCTTTTTCGAGTTAGAATAAAAAGAAAACAATTTAGCATCTTTGGTACAATCTATATTTTCGCGAAATGGATCATAATAAAATGGATTTTAGGTATCTAGGGAAGATTCACTTGGAAGTAACTATTTCCTAGATACCTATGGTACTTCACGGTTGAATGAATCAAAAAATATCTAAAAAAGACCTAAAGTTAATGATTTATCAATGGGTAATGTTGCTCCAATACCTAACCAAAGAGCTACTACAGTACCGATTAAAAAAACGGTCGTAGCTACTGGGCGGCGAAATGGATTTTGGAATTTATTGACATTCTCTAGAAAAGGTACTGTCAATAAGCCTGTTGGCACAGAAACCATTAAAAGAACGCCCAATAACTTATTGGGTACCGTACGGAGTATTTGAAACACGGGAAAGAAGTACCACTCGGGTAATATTTCCAGAGGAGTTGCAAACGGATCTGCCGGTTCACCAATCATTGATGGCTCGAGAACCGCTAAACCTACATTACATGCAATAGTACCTAGAATTACTACTGGAAAAATATATAAAAGATCGTTGGGCCATGCGGGTTCCCCGTAATAATTATGTCCCATCCCTTTAGCTAATTTAGCTCTTAATACAGGAT
Source organism: Aegilops tauschii subsp. strangulata (assembly GCF_002575655.3). Lineage (NCBI taxonomy): Eukaryota > Viridiplantae > Streptophyta > Magnoliopsida > Poales > Poaceae > Aegilops > Aegilops tauschii. The sequence continues at coordinate 39,655 of NW_027332618.1, forward strand.
CATTTAAGTCTGGTTTCTTTGTTATTGGGATAGGTGAACTCTTTAGGATCCATCCCCCAAAGGAACCGGACATGAGAATTTATCATCATCCGGCTCGAGCAAGAGTGAAAGAAATAAGACCGCGGAAGATCCTTAATAGAATTAAGGTTTATAATGACTCAATGACTCTAGGCAAGAAAAGCTTTATCAGATTCTCTTTTCCGAAGTTGCACCTACAACTACTCATTGAAAATAATCCTATTCTTATGGGTAAATGCTCAATATCCAAGTGGGCTTACAAATTTGATCATGATCAATTGCTTTGTGGATTGTCTCATGTCTCTTGATTAGTTGGTATTTATCCCCTCAATATCGCAAGTTTCTTACCTCCAAACAAAATATTTACTTGTTACTAATAAAAAATCAAAAAGTTTAGCCTACATTCTTCCTTAGATCCCTTCTTTTACTC